>NC_045443.1:82377209-82454720 GCF_002776525.5 Piliocolobus tephrosceles
AAAAAAAAAAAAAAAAAAAAAAAATGCAAACAAGATCCTTTGCTTCTCTATCGACTAGACTTGTTCTCCAATTTATTGGATTAGTTACTTTCACTACTATTATAGACTTTAGATAAAAATAATTTTAAAATAAAATTAAGCTAAAATAATTAAATTTCCACTTTATATATTCATGTGTCCATTTTTTTTTTTTAACTTTAGGACCCTATATATTTTCTCAAATCAAAAATAAAATCCATATTGCCATTTATAGAAGGTAAAAACAGGGTACATTTCCAATTTGTTGTCAGTTTTGGGAACTATATTACGTGTTTTTTTCTTACTATATAACTTAAATTTATAGAGGTTATTGGAAATTTCTGTTCATTTTGTGCTAAGTTTAACATAAACTTTACAAACTGTAAGGTCAAATGTAATTATATTTGTTGTACTACTTTTTGTATATTTATGAAAAGAGCAATACCCAAGAATGCTGTGTTAATTGTTCTCAAGAATATCTTATTGGCTTAAATTCACATTGCCTTCCAAAAAAGATTTGTATTTAAAATAATTTTTCACTCCTTTCTTTTTTCATCCTTTCTCTTTCACTGGTAGTATCTCTTTCTTGATTGCATATTTTTGTTAGGAACACAATTATTACATTCTCTCACCATAGTAATAATATAATTGATGAAAGGATTAAGTGAATTAATCTTTGTAATTATTTTATTAAAATAAACATGAGTATCTGATCTAACATATCATTAGATGTCACATAATATTTTTCATTACAGAGCACACAATAAAATAGCTAAACATAATTGAAAACAATTTATTTTATTTATTTATTTTTTTTTTTGAGACGGAGTCTCGCTCTGTCACCCAGGCTGGAGTGCAGTGGCCGGATCTCAGCTCACTGCAAGCTCCGCCTCCCAGGTTTACGCCATTCTCCTGCCTCAGCCTCCCAAGTAGCTGGGACTACAGGTGCCCGCCAACTTACCCAGCTAGTTTTTTGTATTTTTTAGTAGAGACGGGGTTTCACCGTGTTAGCCAGGATGGTCTCGATCTCCTGACTTCATGATCCACCCGTCTCGGCCTCCGAAAGTGCTGAGATTACAGGCTTGAGCCACCGTGCCCGGCTGAAAAAAAATTTTAAAAGCTTTCTCAAATTATTTAATTTACAGCAGTGGTAAGATGGTAGAATAGAACCCTGCATGGTTTGTCCCCAACACTGAAACATCAAATTTTAGCAACTATCTGTACACAGTAAAGTGCCGTCACAAGAACCAAAAATCAGGTGAGCAGTCACAATATCCCATTTTAATATCATATTTCTGAAAAGGGCATTGAGGAGGGCAGGAGAGACAGCCTTGACATACCAACAACACCTCACTCCCATCATCCAGGCAGTGGCTTTCTGGTGTGGAGAAAAAATCCATGCAGTTTGGGGAGGGAGAGCACAGCCACCAGGAGACCTTGCATTGAACTCAGTGCTGCCCTGTAACAGGAGAAAGAAAAACCATGCTGAGCCCAGTGAGCACCTGTACATAGAGAGAGCATTTAGACCAGACATAGCAAGAGGGGAATTGCCCATCCCAGCAGTCAGAGCTTGAGTTTCTTGGCAAGGCTTGCCAACACAAGCCAAAGTGCTCTGGGGTCCTTGGTAAACATGCAAGGCATGTTTACCTTGTGTCTGAGACACAAGGGCTGCAATTTCTAGGCAACTCCTAGTGCTGGGTCGGGCTCAGAGCTAGTGGTCTAGGGTGACATGTGACCTAGGGAGACACCAGCCTGGGTGGTTAAGGGAGTGGTGCTTGTGCCACCACTCTCCCAACCCCAGGTAGTACAGCTCACAGCAACAAAAGTGACTTATTCCTTCTGCTTTGAAAAAGGCGATCAAAGAGTAAAGAGGACTAAATCTTACATCTTGGATACCAGCTCAGCCACAGTAGGATAGGGCACCAGGTTGAATTTTGAGGTCTCTATTCCAGACCCTAGCTCTGGATGGCATTTCTAGACACATCCTGGGCCAAAAGGGAGGCTGCTGCCTTGAAGAAAAGGACCCATTCATGGCAGGACTTATCACCTGCTGACTAAAGAGCCCTTGTGCCCTGAATAACCAGTAGCGGATACTGAGGTAGTATGCTGGGTGTCTTGGGCTCTGAGATCTACTGGCTTCAGGTGTAACCCAGCGTACTCCTAGCTGTGGAGGCTATGACAAAAGACTCCTTCTGTTTAAGAAAAGCAGAAAGAAAAGTTAAGGGGACTTTGTCTTGCACTTTAGGTACCAGCTCAGCCAAAATGGGCCAGAGCCACAAGCAGGGTCTTGGAGTTCCTGAGCCCAGGCCTAGGCTCTTGGACATCATTTCTGGACCAGCTCTGGGCCAGAAAGGAGCGCACTGACCTGAAGGGTGAGTCCCAATCCTGGCAGTACACAACACAAGCTGACTGAAGAGCTCTTGGCCTTTAAGTGAATACCAGTGGTTGCCTGGAAGAACCTCCACGGACTAGTGGTGGTGGTTGCCACAGGGAGAGACTTCTCTGCTTGTGTAAGGAGAAGGGAATAGCAAGAAGATCTTTGTATTGTGGTTTGAGTCTTAGCTTATCCACAGTAGAATAGAAATCAGGGAAACTGCTGAAGTTTTTAACTCCAATTCCTGGCTCCCAGCCAGCATCTCTAAACAAGCCCAGAGACTGGAATAACTTAATGTCCTGAAGAGATGGACCTTGGGCAAGACTCGGTGGTGTGCTGGCTTCAGGTCTGACCCAGCACAGTCCCAATGGTGGTGGACATGGGGTTGCTTGCATCACATACTCCCAGTTCCAAGTGGCTTGTTACAGGGAGAGGGAGACTCTGTTTGTTTGTTTGCTTGCTTGCCTGCCTGGGAGAAAGTAAGGGAATAGAACAAGAATCTCTACTTGGTTATCTAGAGAATTCTTCCAGATCTTATCCAAGACAACCAAGGCGGCATATCTATGAGTCTGCAAAATCTACAGCGTTATTAGGCTTGGCACCTATGCCCCTTCAAATAGTTGTAAAGCGTTCCCAATAAGGACAGACACAAACAATCCCAGATTGTAAAGATTACAATAAATACCTAACTCTTCAATACCCAGAGAATGACAAACATCTACAAGCATCAGTGTCATCCAGGAAAACATGACATCACCAAATAAAATAAACAAGGTACCAGGAATGAATCCCAGAGGAACAGAGATATATGATCTTTCAGACAGATAATTCAAAAGAGCTGTTTTGAGGAATTCAAAGAAATTCAGGATAACACAGAGAAATAATTCAGAATTCTATCAGATAAATTTAACAAAATGATTGAAGAATCAAAGAAAATCAAGCAGAAATTTTAGAGCTGAAAAATGCAACTGATATGCTTTTTTTTAAAAAAAAGTATCTTAAAAAAAAAAAAACAGAGCTTTATTATTCTCAACACCAATGGCAGCGGTCTTCGTAGGACAGGAGAGTGCATTTTGTCCACAGAGAGGTGCCCCCTACTTGCTGGCAATGAGCGAGTTCCGCAGGACAACGATGACTGAGTCCCCACACAGGACTATATTGGAGATGTAGTGGTCTTTGTTGACTTGCTTGGAATTCTTCTTGCCCTTGCCGCTCTTGGGTACCTCAGTCCACATTTCCTTCAAGTATCTTAACAGCAGAATTGATCAAGTAGAAGAAAGAATTAGTGAGCTTGAAGAAAGGCTATTTGAAAATACACAGTCAAAGGAGACAAATAAAAAAGGATAGAAAAAATGAAGCAAACCTATAATATCTAGAAAATTGCTTCACAAGGACAAATCTAAAAGTTATTGCCCTTAAAGTGGAGATAGAGAAAGAGTTAGGGGTAGAAAGTGTATTCAAATAGATATCAGAGAACCTCCCAAACCTGGAGAAAGATATCAACATTCAAGTTTACAAAAGTTATAGAACACTAAGTAGATTTAACCCAAAGAAGACTTCAAGGCATTTAATAATCAAACTCCCAAAGATCAAGGATGAAAAAAGAATCCTAAAAGCAGCAAGAAAAAATAAATGAATACCATACAAGGGAGCTCCAATATGTCTGAAAGCAGGTTATTTAATGAAAACTTTATAGGCCAGGTGATAGTGGTGTAACATATTTAGAGGAAGGGAAAAAAATTACACTAGATGAGTGTATCTGGTGAAAATATGCTTCAGGCATTAAGGAGAAATAAAGATGTTTCCAGACAAGCAAAAACTGACAGAATTCATCAACCCCAGACCTGTCCTATTAGAAATGCTGAAGAAAGTTTTTCAATTAGAAAGAAAAGGGAGTTGGCCAGGTGCAGTGGCTCATGCCTGTAACGCCAGCACTTTGAGAGGCTAAGGTGGGTAGATCACCTGAGGTCAACAGAAAAGGGAGTTAAGCAAGAGGAAGTCATTTGAGGGTATAAAACTCTTTAGTAATAGTAAGTACACAGAAAACGCAGAATATTATAATGCTATCTTTGGTGTGTAAACTACTCATATTTTAAATAGAAAGACTAAATGATGAACCATTCAAAAATAATAATTACAACTTTTCAAGACATAGATAGTGTAATAAGATATAAAGAGAAATAACAAAAAGTTAAAAAGTGGGGAGCAAATTTAAATGGTAGAGTTTTTACTAGTTTTTGTTTGTTTATGCAATCAGTGTTGTCATCAGTTTAAAATAACGAGTTAGATAAGTATTTACAAACCTCAAATAAAAAATATACAACAAATACACAGAAAATAAAAGGCAAGAAATTAAATCACATCACCAGAGAAAATCACCTTGACTAAAGGGATAACAGGAAGGAAGCTGATAAGGATATGAAGACCACAAACCCACCAGAAAATAAATAACAAGAAGGCAGTAATAACAAGTAAGCCCTCACTTATCAGTAATAACATTGAATGTAAATGGACTAAACTTTCCAATCAAAAGACATAGGGTGGCTTAATGAATGAAAAAGCAAGAACAACTGGTCTGTTACCTACAAGAACCACATTTCCTCTCTAAAGTTACACATAGACTGAAAGTAAGGGTGGAAAATAATATTCAACACAGTAGAAACCAAAAAAGAGCTGGAGTCTCTATACTTATGTCAGATGAATAGATATCAAGACAAAAACTGTAAGAAGATACACAAAAAAAGGTGATTATATAAAGACAAGGGGGGAATTCAGCAAGAGGATGTAATAATTGTAAACATATATGCACCCAATACCAAAGCACTCAGATATGTAAAGCAAATATTATTAGAGCTAAAGAGAGACATAGACTTCAATACAGTAACAGGAACAGAGACACAGACTTCAAGTTCTCATTTTCCAGATTGGACAGATCTCCCAGACAGAAAATCAACAAAGAAACACCAGAATTAATCTGCACCACAGACCAAATGGTCCTAATAGATATTTACAGAAAATTTCATATAACAGGCACAGAATACACAATAGTCTCCTGAGCACATGGATCATTCTTGAGGATAGACCAAATATTAGGTCACAAAACAAAACTTAAAACATTCAAAAAAAATTGAAAAAATATTAAGCATATTCTCCAACCACAATGAAATGAAACTAAAAATCAGCAAGGGGAATCTTGGAAACAATACAAACATGTGAAAATTAAACAATATACTCCTGAATGACCCGTGGGTCAATGAAGAAATTAAGAAGGAAATTGAAAAACTTCTTAAAACAAGTAATAATGGAAAGACAAAATATCAAATCCTATTGGATACAGTGAAAGCGGTGCTGGGGGAAATTTATAGATATGAGTACCCACATCAAAAAAAGAAAGAAAAACTTCAAACACATAACCAAACAATGCAACTTAAAGAACTAGAAACCCAAGAGCAAACTCATCTAAAACTAGTAGAAGAAAAGAAATAATAAAGATCAGAGCATAAATGGATGCATTTGAAATGATGAGAACTATACAAAACATTGCCAAAAAAAGGTTGGTTTTTTGAAAAGATTAAAAAATATTGACAACCCTTTAGCCAGACTACTGAAGAAAAAAAGGGAGAAAACCCAAATAAACAACATCAGAGATGAAGAAATAGGCATTGCAACTAATACCACAGAAATTTAAAGGATCATTAGTGGCTACTATGAGCAGGTAAATGCCAATAAATTAGAAAATCTGTAAGAAATTCCTAAACACATACAACCTACCGACATTAAACCATGATGAAATCCAAAACCCAAACATAGCAATAACAAGTAATGAAATTGAAGTTGGAATGAAAAGTCACCAAAACCAAAGCCAGGGACCTGATTACTTCACTACTGAATTCTACCAAATAGTTAATGAAGAACTAATACCAATTTTACGCAAGTGATTTCAACAAAAAAAATAGAAGAGGGAATACTTCCAAACTTATTCTATAAGGCCAATATGACAATGGTACAAAAATCAGACAAAGACATAACAAAAAAGGAAAATGACTGGCTAATATCATTGATTAATATTGATGCAAAAAGCCTCAACCAAATACTAGATAATGTAATTAATAATACATCAAAATATCGTTTATTATGACCAGTGGATTTGCCCAAGAGATGTAAGGATAGTTCAACATATGGAAAGCAATCAATATGATACATCATATCAATAGAATAAAAGACAAAAAGCATTTGATCATTTTAATTGATTCTGTTAAAGCATTTGACAAATTTCAACATCCCTTCATCATAAAAACCATCAAAAATTGTGTACAAAAGGAACATACCTCAACATAATAAAAGCCCTATATGGCTTTTATTGAAAAGGCCTGCAACTAGTATCATATTGAATGGGGGGAAACTGAAAGCCTATCCCCTAAGATCTGGAACATAATAGGGATGCCCTCTGTCATCACTGTTATTCAACTTATTACTGGAAGTCCTAGCTACAACAATCAGACAAGAAAAAGAAATAAAAGGCATCTGATTTGGAAAAGAAGAAGTCAAATTATCCTTGTTTGCAGATGCTATGATCTTATATTTGAAAAAACCTGGAGGCTCTGCAAAAAAATTAGTAGGACTGATAAATGCAGTAAATTTGCAGGATACAAAATCAACATACAAAAATTAGTTTCATTTCCATGTATCAACAGTGAACAATTTGGAACTGAAGTCAAAAAAGTAATCTCATTTACAATAGCTACATATAAAATAAAATACCTAGGAATTAACATAATCCAAAGAGTGAAAGATTTCTTTAATAAAAAGTATAAAACACAGATGAAAGAAATTGAAGTGGCACAAAAAATGGAAAAATATTCCACATTCATATTTTAGAATAATCGATATTGTTAAAATGTCCACACTACCCAAAGCAATCTACAGATTCAATGCCATCTCTGTCAAAATAGCAATGACATTATTCACAGAAATAAAAATAACAATCCAAAACTTTATATGGAACCACAGAAGACACAGAATGGACAAAGCTATCCTGAGCAAAATGAACAAAACTGGAGGAATCATATTACCTGACTTCATATTATACTACAGAGTTATAGTAACCAAAACAGCATGGTATTGGCATAAAAATAGACACATGGAGCAATGGGACAGAATGGAGAACAGTTTGGAGATTACTCAAAAAATCTAAAAATTGAGCTACCATACGATCCAGCAATCCTACTGCTGGGTATGTACCCAAAGGAAAGAAAAGCAGTATATTGAAGAGATATACACACTCCCTTAGATGTTAGAACACTGTTCACAACAGCCAAGATTTGGAAGCAACATAAGTGTCCATCAACGGACAAATGGATAAAGAAAATGCGATGCTTCACTTGAACCCAGGAAGTGGAGGTTGCAGTGAGCTGAGATCGCACCACTGCATTCCAGTCTGGGCAACAGAAGGAGACTGTGTCTCAAAAAAAAAGAAGTCAAAGGAACAGGAAAAGGAAAGGGATGGGAAGGGAAGGGAAGGGAAGGGAAGGGAAGCAGGGGAAGGAGGGAAGGGAAGGAAGGAAAAATGGGAGGGAGAGAAGGAGGGAGGGAGGGAGGGAGGGAGGAAGGAAGGAAGGAAGGAAGGAAATGTGGTCCTTATATGAATGGAGCACTATTCAGCCATGAAACAAATGAGATTCTGTCATTGCAACAACATGGATGAAACTAACCTCATTATATTCAGTGAAATAAGTCAGGCATAGAAAGACAATCATTGCATGTTCTCACTTCTCACTTATCAGTAGGATATGAAAATCAAAGCAATTGAACTAATGGAGATGGAGATTAGATGGGTGGTTACCAGAGGCTTAGAAGGGTCGTGGGAGGCTGAGGGATAGGTAGGGATGCTTAATGGATACCAAAAAAAGTAGTTAGAAAGAATGAGTTAAAACGTAATATTCAATGGCACAACTGGATGACAATGTCAATAATAATTTAATTGTACATTTTAAAATAACTAAAAGAGTATAATTGGATTGTTTGTACCACAAAGGATAAGTGCTTGAGGAGATAGATACCTAATTTTCCATGATGTGATTATTACACATTGCATACCTGTACCGAAATATCTCATGTATCCCATAAATATATACTCCTACTATGTGCCCATAAAAATTTAAAACATTTAAAAAAGAATCTTTAATGCTAAAATATTTACTGAATACCTTGGAAAGTTAAGGCAAAGTGATAAATATATACACCCTGTACTCAAGCAATTCACTCACCATTCATATGAGAGACAATAAAAATATACTTAAAAGGAAGAATGGGTGCAACATTTTGAGGAAGATAGTTAGCATTATATGGCCATTTTAAGAACGTAATCTGTAGCTGAATTAATATAAGAACACATTAAACTTTTTTTTTTTTTTTTTGAGACGGAGTCTCGCTCTGTCACCCAGGCTGGAGTGCAGTGGCGCAATCTCGGCTCACTGCAAGCTCTGCCTCCCTGGTTCATGCCATTCTCCTGCCTTAGCCTCCCGAGTAGCTGGGACTACAGGCGCCCACCACCACACTCCACTAATTTTTGTATTTTTAGTAGAGACGGGGTTTCACCATGTTAGCCAGGATGGTCTCGATCTCCTGACCTTGTGATCCACCCACCTTGGCCTCCCAAAGTGCTGGGATTACAGGCATGAGCCACCGCGCCCGGCCAGAACACATTAAACATTTTAAATGAAACTTAAAAATTGGTAAACTTCAAAACGCATTCAGATAGTAATTAATTCTCATTCCTTCTCCATCTATCGTCCCTATATGAACCACCATCTTATCTTTTATCTACGTTATTCTCATAGCCTTCTCACTGACCTGATTCTACCATGTCTCTCTACACTTCATTTGCAATAGCACATGGAATAAAACTATACTTTAAAACATGGAAGTTATATTCTGTCTCTTCCATGCTTAAAAAGCTTCAATGACTCCCCATTTCATTCAGAGTGAAGTCAAATTTTATCAAATGATCTATCAGATCTTCCGTGATCCCCCCTTCTTTCCTTATCACACCACCCAGGCTTATTATGTGCGATTCTCCCTTGCTCATCTTTGCTCAGTTAGCTGCTGCCACATTGGCTTCCTTTCTATTCTTGAACACTCCACGCATGCTGTACCCTTAGTAGGGCCTTTGCAGTGGCTATTTCCTCTACCTGCAATATTCTTGCTCAAAAGTCAAATGTTATCACCTTCAACTTTGCTCAAGTATCCTGGACCATGGTTTTTTTTGTTTGTTTGTTTGTTTTCTTTGTTTGTTTTCTCCCCAAAATGGAGCCTCACTCTTGCCCAGGCTGGAGTGCAGTGGCATAATCTCAGCTCACTACAGTCTCTGCCTCCCGGGTTCAAGCAATTCTTCTGCTTCAGCCTCCCAAGCAGCTGAACTAAAGGCATGTGCCACCATGCCTGGATAATTGTTGTATTTTTAGTAGAGATGGTGTTTCACCACATTGGCCAGGCTGGTCTCAAACTCCTGACCTTGGGATCCGCCTGCCTCGACCTCCCAAAGTGCTGGGATTACAGGCGTGAGCCACTGCACCTGGCCTAATTTTTGTATTTTTAATAGAGACAGGGTTTTACCATGTTTGTCAGCCTGGTCTCGAACTCCTGACTTCCAGTGATCTACCCACCTCAGCCTCTGAAAGTGTTGGAATTACATGCCTGAACCACTGCGCCCAGCCAACCATCTTATTTTAAATCACATACTACTCCTTAGCCTGGCATTCTCAATTCTCCTTAACCTTCTCTATTTACCGTTTTTCCATTGCACTTTTTACATTCTAATGAACTATAATTATTTAGTTATTTGTTATGCTCAGTGTTTACTTTTTCTCCTTAACTCCATGAGGCTAAGGGTCTTTGGATTGCTTGCTGATATATTTCAAATCAGTAGAGTAATGCGGAACTCACAGAGGGAACTTAATAAAAATGTGTTAGGTAAATTAACAAATGATTATATGAATGTATAGGAAATTCTAGTTTGGTTTTTATAAAAGGTCAACTTTTACGATAATGAAAGTTACCTATATTGTGTTTGGATTTTAATGTATTTTTCTTCTTTATTTCTAATTATGAGCTTTTGTTAGAAAAAAACTAAAATAACACCACTGTGTATGTAGTAGAAACAAGAAATAATAAAAGAAAAATTATCAGTGCGCCTCTGTTATTTTTAATTAAATATAAAATTTCAAAGTTAAAGACTAATTATTTTCTTATTTGCTATTCAAAAGGGAATATCTCTTGTGATGCTACATTAGATAAATTATTAATCTGATCTTCCAACAGGCGGATCAAAGCCTGGGCTTTGGACCACTTTCTGAGAGGGGCACCTTATGTAGGTTTGTGGAAGGATGAGACTGAATAGCTTTTCCCCCTTGATGAGAACAGACCTCTGCACACCTGTTTTGTTCCCACTCTCTCTTCTTTGGTGCTGGCACTTTTTTTCCCTTCCAGGACATAAGCCATGGGCACATACTTAAGGATATAAATAGAGCTATGTCAAATTCTTTCCTATTTTAACTATGGCTCTTCCTCTTTCTCGTCTACAATAATAATAAGCATATCAGAACGCCAGTAACATTAGTAATTTTATATGTAATCCAAGTGGTTTCGTGAAAATATTTTAAAATTTATAAAAGTTAGCTTTTATTGCCTGCAAATATAAGGTAGGACTATAGATGACAAAGCAGCAAAGGATTTTGACACTGAGTGAAGAAACACTAGCTGATCAATTTCTGAGCATGCATTTGAGAGAAAAACGGGAAGTGAAAGGTTCCACTGCTACATACTGACAGCTGACTGTAGAACATTTATTGATTCATTGATTCATTAATTATTCAATGGATATTGAATCTTTCATCTCAGAAAACATATTATTATAACAGGGTGCAAATATAAGACGTTGTCTTTAAAAGAAAGTATGAACTGGTAGGAGAAGGAGAGATAAAAAGACAATTAGAGTGCAATATGCTAATTTCGCTAGGTGCAAAATATAAGCAAAAATTCCATAGAAAAAAATAAAATAAAACTTTATCCTCTCTGAAACTAAATAGTCAATATTCACTAACATTTAGCTCAAGCAGTTCCCTATTTTGAGCATCCTATGATTTGGACTGTGGAATAAATTCTTTGACTTAAAGTTACACAAAAATATGCATGTATAAACTAAATCTCTCATGGTGATATTAACATGGAATGGACATCTAATTATTTCTTTCTGTGGTTAAAGCATTTCAGTGTGCTCTTTTTTTCTCAGTGACTACATGACTTTTTATAACTTGAGCCTCAACCTTTACTTCTCATGTTTTGCCTCCACATATTGCTTTTCTAAAGTCAAACTTCTCCCCTTTCCAAAAACTGCTTCTTTTTGATTTAACAAGGCAGAACCACATATAGCTTCCTCAAAACAAACTACGCTTTTTCATGCTTCTGAATTTTTGTTCATGCTGTTTGCTATTTTCTATTCCTATAATACCATTACAACTTTCCCCCAAGAAAATTCTGCGTATTCTTTAAAACTTTTTACATCCAAATTCCATGAATCTTTCCCTGAGGTCACAGTCACCCACTTGTACTTAGTACTCTTGAAATTGCATTTAAACGTTTTTATTTTGCATTTGTATATCACATTTTAAATGTACTCCTATTTCTGTCTGTTTCTAGTTGGCTAAAATATTCTGAGAATAAGAGATACAACATTCATTTATGCTTCCATTATCTCTCATAGTATTGGTATATAGTGGCTGATCAGTAAATATTAATTAAAATAAGCTTAGTTTGAACATCATATAAGTTTTTGTTATTTTTTGTTTATGTCATGGGAAATTTTTGAAAGCATCACATTTGCCATTTACTTCTCAGCAAATATTTAGTTTGCCTTATTCTCCTAGCCTAAATGAATTCAGCACTTTATGTTAAACTCATAGACAGCTAATATTTTTTCATTCTATCTTTGCCCAGAACCACATTTTAAAACTACCAACATTTATGTAACTTTCATTCACAACTCCAAATCAGGAAACTATGTATCTTTGTTTCTAGTTGAAGTACCTTCTAACTACTTCATGAAACACATGTATTTTTCAAATGATAAGTTACTCAATTTGGCAAAGACAATCTGTTACTCTAGAAGATACATATTCATTTTTCTATTCATAAGAAAATAATATTGATAACTTAAATTACTAAGATTCTTATTGTTTCAGGAAGAAGGAAAATATAAAGAACACAGTCATATTATAATAAGAGCTGATTCTAGTGCTTTCTGTATATTGACTTATTTCAGTGTGTCACACTTCCGTTATTTCACTGAGTCAACACGTTGGTGCAGGTTTACGAATCCTGACCTCTTGAGGAATGGTCCTATACTGACTAGCTGACAATATTTGAAACATTTGTGAAAAACAGAATAATTTGTCCATCACTGACAAACATTTTTATATTTATCAGGTCATATGAGTGAAATCACAGAATCAAGTTAGCATATTTATTTCTAGGCCAAAAGGTTTCCTTAGTCGTCATAGTGATTTGTTTGGGATGGGAGTGGGGAGGACACCTTTTAAAGAAGAATTCTTTAATGCACCCATATTTTAAAATTTGAAGAAAAAGATGTAACCTTCCTAAATCTTAGGCTAATTTTAATACAAATAATCGAGTTAGTTTAGAATATGAGGTAAATAATCAAATAATCGAGTTAGTTTAGAATATGAGGTAAATAATCTACAAAGTCAATAGCTAAATAATAATACCAATCAGCACCAGAACATAAAGACTTGGGAGTTCACTCTAGAATAAATGTTGAGTTGATTTACTCTACCCTGATTTATCCAGGAAATTTTAATAAGATTTGCAGCAATTATGACTTCCAACCCAGTTTTAAAAGGCAAAAGATTTACATGATCTGAAGAGTAACCAGAGTTTAACCTAGTTTTAATCCACAGAGGAGGTACGTGGATTTATGATAAAGGAACACCAGACATTCACACATATTTTTACCAATGAAAGTAGTCAGCTTGATTCTTGAAATTGAAAACACTACTGTTTTATGATTGTGGAGATGTGGCAGGAAATGAAAACAGAGGACTGTGTTTTCAGTCAGTTTCAGCTAGTTTCACTGAGCGATGTAATAGTATCAAACATCAACTGGATTCTGTGATTTTTGTTTCCTATGCTGTATTAATATCACAATCTCTAAAGTCTCCAACATTTGCAACTCTCATCACCCATCACCGCATTGCAATAGGAATCCTTGCATAATCTATATTTCTAACCTTGTGTTCTAGACTTAGATGCTAAAGTAATTGGTATTATGGAATCCAACCTTGTTACCATCCTTTAGGTGCATATAAGAAAATGTATTGATCTTCTTATATACCCAACAGAATTCTCCACATACACTGCTGCAAATACATAGATTCCACTCTGTTAGGAAAATGTTAAAAACAAAACTGTAGATGATGTTTGGTGAAAACAAATCTGGTGATTGACAATTGCTAGGGGTAGAAGAGAGTGAGAAAATTGCTACAAACATGTTACTAAGTCCAGTATACATGAAAAAATGTATTTATTAACAATGCCACCTAGCTAGTACCTCTAGCCAAAAATTTGGTCAATGACTCACTGCTGTCACCTTAAGACAGTGCTGCAAGTTTTCAGCACTCAAATGCATTGTGTCTAGAAACAGAAGCTGATGATAGCCCTAGGCATTGGAAACACTGTAAAAGAATAATATTCTTTTTTATGTAATCTCAAAAGATTGACAACTGAAATTGTTATTTGTATTTTGAAACTTAAACTTCTCTTGAATAATTTAAGAGTTCATTGTTAAGGATGTTAGTGTTTACAGAATGTTTTGTAAAGTCAAAAAATGCAAACTGATCAGACAACTACATATAAAACCAAATTAAATAATACTACCCATACAATATTTTTCTTTGTTTATGTTATTCATGTTGTGAATTAATATTTGAAATGATTGGCCACTTTAGGAGGTGAAAAAAAATCACTGCGGTAAATTTAATGTAAACTTACGGAGCCATATTGTGTCTGTCAGATTGTGCTTAATACTTTTTTGTTCACTTTATAATCTCTCTTTTTAAAAATTTTTAATTAAGCTATAATCCAACCCAACAAACCTGCCACACATTTCCTTTAATATATAAATCATGCCTCCAGGAAAATTTTTACAAGTTCAATCAAATGTTGGAATGTATTAAGAAAGCCATAGTTGGGTAAAATGAATTTAATATCAATAACCTATCATAAGGCACTTACCCAAAACAAAATGAAGATTTCTAAATAAATTGAAATGTTCAGACCTTCTCATGGTATGACTTATATTATGCTAAGACATGCTCCCCTTTTCAGCTTAGTGTGTGCTTGATATTACAAAATAATCATTTATAGTAACAGAAAAGCATTCATTTATTTATCCATCTATTTGGTTGATATTTATTCATTGACTTATATATGGCCTACACTGTTTCTAAGGAATGAAATATATAGTTTGTATCTGATATGTTTTTTCTCTTTATCCAACATCAGTTCCTTTAAGAGTAATTCTCCGCTGCTCTTTTTTTTTTTTTTTTTTTTTTTTTTTTTTTTTTTTTTTGAGATAGAGTCTCACTCTGTCACCTAGCCTGGAGTGCAGTGGCACAGTCTAGGCTCACTGCAGCCTCTGCCTCCCGGGTTCAAGTGATTTGCCTGCCTCAGCCTCCCAAGGCGGACACCACCATACACAGCTAATATTTGTATTTTTAGTAGAGACAGGGTTTCGTCATGTTGGCCAGGCTGGTCTTGAACTCCTGACCTCAAGTGATCCACCTGCCTTGGTCTCCCAAAGTGTTGGGATTACAGACATGAGCCACCATGCCCAGCCACCCTTTTTTATACCACCTGTTTCTGATAGAGTTGAGTTTTTGTTGTTTTGTTTTTTCTGATGGAGTCTTGCTCTGTCACCTAGACTGGAGTGCAGTGGTGTGATCTCAGCTCACTGCAACCTCTGCCTCCCAGGTTCAAGCAATTCTCCTGCCTCAGCCTCCCGAGTAGCTGGGATTACAGGAGCCTGCCACCATAATGAGCCCTAACTACCCCACCACAGAGGTGAGCACATAATCCAGGCTAACCAAAAATCAAAAACAAAAACAAAACAAAACAAAAAAACAAAACAAAACAAAAGTGAGAGAGAGAATAGAAAAGAAAACAAGCAAACAAACAAATAATTTCACTGCACATGAACAACTGTTCCATGATTGGGCACATAATAACTTGCAATCACTGTTTGCCTATGAGTGAAATCTACGCAGAAGTAAACTCAGATTACTTGAGAGTGAAATCTACACAGAACTAAGATCGCCTGAGAGTGAAATCTACCCAGAAGTAAACTCAGAGAAGAAATGATTTCCTATGCAGTGAATGGTACTGGCATAACTGGCTAACCACATGCAGAAGATTGACATGGGACCCCTTCCTTTCACCATATACAAAAATCAACTCAATATGGACTAAAGACTTAAATGTAAAACCTAACACTATTAAAAACTCTAGAAGAAAATCTAGGAAATACCATAGGCACTGGCAATGATTTCATGATGAAGATGCAAAAAGCAATGGCAACAAAAATAAAAATTGATAAATGAGACCTAATTAAACTAAAGAGCTTCTGCACAACCAAAAAATAAAAAATAAAATAAAGAAACTATCAACAGAGTAAAAAGACAACTTACACAATGGGAGAAAATATTTGCAAACTATGCATTTAACAAAGGTCTAATATCCAGGATCTATAAAGAACTTAAATCAACAAGCAAAAACCAAACAACCTCATTAAAAAATAGTCAAAGGACATGAACAGACAGTTCTCAAAAAGAAAAAAAAAAAGACATACATGCAGCCAACATGCATATAAAAAATCAGCATCACTAATCATTAGAGAAATACAAATCAAAATTGCAGTGAGATACCATCTCACGTCAGTCAGAATAGCTATCATTACGTCAAAAAATAACAGATGCTGGTGGGGTTGCAGAGAGAGGGGAACACTTATACACTGTGAGTGGGAATGTGAACTAGTTCAGCCGCTGTGAATAGCTGTCTGGAGATCTCTCAAAGAAGTTAGAACTACCATTCGACCTAGCAATCCCATGATTGTGTGTATACTCAAAGGAATATAAATAATTCTGTCATAAAGACCCATACATGTGTATGTTCAGCGCAACATTATTCACAATAACAAAGGCATGGAATCAACCTAAATGGCCATAATGGTGAACTGGATAAAGAAAATGTGCTACATATGAATCCTGGAATACTACACAGCCATAAAAGACTATCCCTTGAAGATCATGTCCTTTGGAGTAACATAGATAGAGCTGGAAGTCATTTCCTAAGCGAATTAACACAGGAACAGGAAGCCAAATCTTGTGTGTTCTGACTTATAAGTAGTCCGCAAACATTAAGAACACATGGACATAGGAACAAAATAGACACCGGGGCCTATTTGAGGGTGGAGAGTGGGCGGAGGGTGAGGATGGAAAAACTAACTATGGGATACTATGCTTATTTACCTGGGTAATGAAATAATCTGTATACCAAACCCCACAAGATGCAATTTACCTATATAACAAACTTGCACATGTACCCCTGAACCTAAAATAAAAGTTTGAAGAAAAAGAAAGAAAATATTACAGAAACTGTCTAAATAAATTGTCTCTCAGACATGAGATGCAGGATATGCATTAAACTTACCTTTCATAATAAAAAGAAAAGAAAAGGAAAAGCAGTCACATCAACTTGAGAATGATAAGAAGAATCATAAAATTAGTCAGATTTAAAACTGATCTTGAGGAATGCAGGGAATTCTGGCAAGTACATGAGTGCGAATGCTATTGCAGGCCTGGGCAGCATGAGCACATGTGGAGTATCTGCGTGTTTGCCTTCCTTCTTTCCTCCCTCCCTTCTTCTTTTCCTTTTCTCCCTCCTTCCCTTCCGATCTTCCTTCTCTTTTCCCTTCCTTCCTCTTCCTTCTTTCTTCCCTCCCTTCCTCTCTTCTACCCTTTCTTCCCTCCTTCTCTCTTACTCTCTCTTCTTCCTTTCCTTTGTCCATCCTCTCCCTTTCTCCTTTCCTTGCTTCGCACCTTAAGCATTTTGGGGGCAGTAACTAAAAACCATAATGGATGCTAAGGTTAAAAATGAAAATAAAGAGTTCCTGTCTTCTAGACCATGAAGTAAGAATGCAATATCCACATATTTTTGATGGAATTTTAAATGATCCATACAAAGCAACTTTTTTCCCTATTCCTCTTAGAATTCAGATATTACAGCATTTCTATAAGTAGAAATGTATAAAAAGTATGTTTTGTGGAAGTTGGATTTAAATCTTTGATACATGCCAAGTGATCAAAAATTATATATTGCCCCGAGTCTATTTATAATATGAAAAATTGGATATGAAGTAGAAAATAATTTGAATTTTATGTGAAATATATAAATTTATTTGAAACTATAAAATACAATTAATAAATATTTTCTCTCTGACTCTGTTGTTATGCTATGTGATATGCATCTTTAAAAGAATGGTTTTAGCACTTTTTAGAGAACTGTGTGACTGATGACTTTTTACATGGCTTAAATAATTATCAGATTAAATTTGTGCATATAAAGCCAAATGGAAAAACATTTTGTTTCCAACAGATGAATAACTTGATGAAGAAAGAATAGAGGGATAATGTAAAGGTAAATTAAAAAGTACACACACACACAGTGGAAATGCTCTCATAAGAGGACAATTTTGCCTTAATGTAATAAAAATTAAATGTCAATTAATTTAATGATTCTAAGAAAATAATTATATTATTTAGACTTCTTCAAAACCGTAGAATCTTCTATATTTTTATATTGGCAACTATGAAATTCCTTTCTTTTTATAGCCAGAAAGCACAGATGACAGATAAAAAAAAATTGTTAATTTCATAACTCTTAAAGACTAAATGGAGACTGGCATTAAGATTTGAGATATTCAATGCTATTTCTGTACAATATGTTTAGTTTGTTGTTTTCCCAATTTGATGTTGGGGTATGGCCCAGAGTTTTTCTTCCTATTATAACTGTGCTCTTAAGATATGCATTTCATAATTTTTTCTCTATTACAATTGAAAAAAAAAGTCTACATAAATTACCCTAATTACATAAATTACCTAAATTAACTGAAGACAGTAAAAGGAAAACTTTGCATTTATCCATTTCACTTAACATAGAATTTGCACAATATTATTTTAACAGATGTCTGCTTTATACTTTGTTGAGATGCAACTGTAAAGCACTTTTTTTGAGATTCCAACTGGGGAATTTTCTACGAAGATGTAAAATAAAAAAGATGTTTGATTACAATAAAATAAACTTTATTCAATTATTGTATGAGGTGCACATAATTAGACATTATAAGTGGTTCCAAAAGTATAAACATAGTTTTTTTCTAAAATTTTACTTATGAGAAAAATTTTTTTCAAGAAAGGGAAAATTAATGGCTTTTCTATAGAATCTCATAAAGGTTTATTTTATCCACTAATAATCTGTCTTACAGCAAATTAAAGCTCTGTTAATAAGTGCCTGTGTATAAGGCTACCCAGAGAACATAAAATTTTTTTATAAGAATAATACAATTAAGCAAAAGTTAATAGAAATTATTAATGAGAAAGAAATGGGACAAAATATTTTATGTTGATTTTTTTCAAACTTTTATCTGGGTAAACTCATACTATTAAATAAAGAATTGTTTTAAGCAATGTTACTATATTGGATATTTCGGTTTTCTCCGTTATCAATGACTTTCCAAGCCCATTGGTTTGTAGGATTCATCTCAGCTCAGTCAGGTGCTGTGAGTAATCTAAGCTTCTTGTTCTCAACACTAACTGCACGTTAGAATGAGCAGGAGAGCTTTTTTTAAAAAAATCTAATGATGTTAGGGCCTCACTTCATAGCCTCTGACCAGTATTTTTTATTTCTTGGGTCATTCTAAAGTGCAGCCATTACTGAGAATTATTGGTGGCAACTAATTATAATATTGCATTTATCTATCCAATGAATATTTTAGAAACCAGGTTTGATTCAAGCCTGGGAATGGAGAATTGTAGATCCTGGTCAGGCAGTGGCATCTGGTGTCTCCTGGCAACATCAGAGAATGCATACCCACAGACAGATGAAACCTACAAGGCACTGCTCATGAGTGATATCTAGTGACTAGTTTGTAATGTGTCCAAGACATATAAAGATAGTCCTCATTGCATTTTAAGAAAATACATCTAAATTTCACATTTTAGATCCAGGTGACATGGGTTGTTAGAATCAATTATGGTAACACTTTAAGTGTATTAGAGCTTCAGGGTGACATGCTAAGGTAGGTCCCTTGGTAAGCCCACTCTTAGGACTTGTCATAATCTGGAAGAACACATAGAATACTACTGCCAACATGACCAGAAAAACTGGAAAATGTCAGTTTTAGACATCCCAGTTGTCTCAGTGCTTTCTCAGTACCCTCTGCTGAAAATATATTGTCTGCATTTATCACAGCAAAATAGAACTTCTATAGAATTTGTCAGTGTTTATTTTTATCATGTCTCTAACCCATTCGCTTATGGAATTACCACAGCATATGATGTAATTCTGTCTACTGACACATGAATGAAAGTTCATTGGGATTTCTAGAATACATTTTCACTGGGACTTCTACAATAAATTTTCACACGCCTCTTCTAGATGTTGTAATGTGGCTTTGAACCTTAGAAAATATTGTATCCTTTCGTTTGTATCAAATGAAGATGAAACTGGTGAAAGGAAGATGGTGAATTGCAGAGAAGCATATTGGAGATACATAGGGCAACTCTGCAGCCTGGTCTACTTCTGGATTTCTAGTTACATGAAGCAATAACTGCTGCCAAGAGCATGCTTGCCATAAGAGCTAGTACATGTCTACCCAGAAAACAGAGTATGTTCAGGCCCACCATTTTTATCTAAAATGCTTGGGATCAGAAGTATTTCATAAGCATTTGTATTATTTTAGAAAGACAGTATACATGTTACATACTCTGAAACAACCTTAGCAGAGCCTAGGACAGTACTACATTATCAAGAAAAAAAATCTCTGGAATGAAAAGAGTGTGTGGATGGATGGTTGGCTAGACAGATGGAAATAGATATACTGATATACAGGTATATACAGGTATCTGTGTACAGTTATATACACTCACATTCACACTATGTATCATAAAGACTCTAAATAGTCTCACTTCTGTTCACTTCAGGTTTTGTTTAAATTAGTCATAAGCCACCTTCAGTTTTTGGATTTCAGATTTGTGGACAAGCATTGTGGACCATTTATATTTATATGACTCTTCTCTTCCTCTCATTCTATTTCCTCTTTACCCTTTTATGTTAATCTTAGATTATGGCACCAGAGATAAGAAGATAATGTGAACATCAAATATAATTACAATCAGTGCTGTATGACTGATTTTTAAGATTATTTTGTTAATTTTTGAAACTCAATTTCTTCTAATTATATTTGGCAATGATAGGCCATATTAAATCATAATTTGAGCAATTTGAAAAAGTTCAGTTTAATGCTTATTCATGAAAATGTTCAAGAATAAATAATTATTAAATTATAAGATATAAATTCACATATTAAGACTGTAAAACTAATGGTCATCTAATTCTCTTAAATAATTAGGTTATATACAAACATAGTCCAGAAATTTCATCTAACTAAGCGTGTTTGAAGTAATCATCAGAAGTTCATAAAAGACTTTCCTTAATCATCTTCCTTTTCTTCCTGGTCATATTTCTCACTTTTCATTGGTTCACAAACTAATAATCATTCCAAGCTATTCAAATTCGGAGAGCAAGAAACTCAGAAGTAGCATAGCCTTAACAAGGGATGAATATGATAACACATTAAACGTATTTCAAAATTTTATTTCCAGGTTTTGCATACTGTGATTTTATATGTTTAGTGTTACAGAAAGGTTTAAAATATCTTAATCACAATTTAAATGCACCATGATACTTGGATATATGTTTTTACATTTCAATCTCTACATTTTTTTTCCCACTGTAATGTAACTTTGCACATGAGTCATTTGAACTAGTTTATTTATAAACATGTAGCTCTGGCTGAGGAGACCTAAATGATTCCTTTAGTTTTAGACTCATCCCCATTTCTTACTCATTGCCTGAATAAGGATATCCTGCAGATACTTCCAATTCAAGAAGATCAAAACTGACAGCAAGTTCCTAAGAAAGCAAGCTCTCATTTTTAAATTCTCCTTTTCATTAGATGCCATTCCATTTGCATTCAGTCAGGAACAGAGATACTTGGGGGTCATCCCCAACTCCTCTTCATCGCCAGTTTCCACATTCAGTCTACTTGCAATGTTTGACAACATACTTCATAACTATCCATTATCAGTTTTCTTCTTTGTCACCCATATTAACAATGATTAAGATCAGCTACTTAGTGTCTCTTGCAGTGGCTGTACAGTCATGTGGTTTCCCTGATGCCAGTCGTGTACCCTTCATATTCGTCTGTTCTAAATTGGCCAGAGTGATATTTCTAAAATGTAAATATGGCCATGTCATTCCTATTCAAAATTCTGCAAGAATTTATGGCAAATAATGTTCTATATGATGTGCCACTGCTTAACTCTCCAAATTGATTATCCAATAAATTCTGTTTCAAATGTTATCTTTCAATGTGTGTTTTTACCTACATAAACAATAATATGTTACCTGTTAGGGTCAAGCACTGGGGATACAAAATAAATAATATATGGTCCCAACTGCTAAAAAGGTCACAGGCATGTAAACAAAAACTTACAAAGTTTTTGTAATAGTAGAGATATCCACCATATTTGGTGACAACACAGGATGGGCTGAGGATAGCTAAATATACTTATTTATTTCCCATTTATACCCCAACTAGTGCACTTTGATTTTCTCTCCTTACCACTTTGCAGCAGGTGCATCTTTCACAGTCATGAACATTGTTAATTTCTTATTGAACAATAATATTTGACATACCCAAAAGATAATCTCTTTTAAACTTTATAATCCTTTGGTGTACATTAGAAAATTAGACTCTAGAATTCTCTTTTCTCCTTAATAACTCTTTATTTTGTTTTCTCTTAGAGCCATCTAGCTCTGTTTCCACTTTCATACATATCAGCTACTTACTTTATATTGTAATGTTTCAGAGATGTCTGTCTCTAGGCTTGACCATCCTTTTGAGATTTGGATTCCTACATCTGACTGCTTAACAGGTATATATCCTCTAGATACTCCTGAAACAAGGTCTATATGCCCCATGCTATGAAGCAGCATCAAACATTCCAATTCCCAAATGTGTCATCATATTGTTCTGATTGTATATTTTATCTTTCTTTTGTATTAAGTAGTTTTTAGAATACAAGTCTTGTACTCATTCTTTTGTAATTATTTCTAAATATTTTATTCTTTTTGATGCAATATTCAATGGAATTATTTTATTCATTTCATTATCAGATTTTTAATTATATCTATTTGATCACAATTGATATTTTTCTGTAAAGACTGCAACTTTTTTTTTTTTTTTTTTTTGGTGGAGACTACTATTTGATATATTGCCCAGGCTAGAGTGCAGTGCCTATTCACAGGCATGATTGTAGCACACTACAGACTCAAACTCCTGGACTCAACTCATTCCCCTACTTCAGCCTCCCAAGTAGCTGGGACTATAGGCTTTGAAGGCAATTGATTTTTGTATATTGATCTTGCATCCCTCCACTTTGATAAACTCACTTATTAGTTCTAATAGCATTTGGGGGATTTCTGAGGGCTTTCTATATAGAAGATCACGTTATCCACAAATAGTATTTTTTAAATTTATTTATTTACTTTATTTTTTGAGACAGAATCTCACTCTATTGCCAAGATGGAGTGCAGTGACGTGATCTTGGCTCACTGCAACCTCTGCCTCCTGAGTTCAAGCGATTCTTCTGCCTCAGCCTCCTGAGTACCTGGGATTACAGGCATGGGCCACCATGCCCGGCTAATTTTTGTATTTTTAATAGAGACAGGGTTTCACCATGCTGTCCAGGATGGTCTCAATCTTTTGACCTTGTGATCCGCCCACCTCGGCCTCCCAAAGTGCTGGGATTACAGTCATGAGCCACCCAGCCCAGCTTATTTATTTATTTATTTTTAAAATTTGCATGTATTTTATTTATTTTTCTTCCTCATTACCCTAGATACCAGTACAATGTGAAATGGAAGTGTGAATGTGATTTTTTTTTTTTCCTTAGAGGAAGCATTTCTTCTTTTTTCACCACTAAGTATGATATCAGCTGTGTATTAATCATAGATGCCCTTTATCAGGTTTGAGGTTGAGGTTGAAGTTTGTCAGGTTGAAGACAGTCCCTTCTGTTCCTAGTTTGTTAAGTCTTCTTCTCAGGAAAGGATTTGAGATTTTGTCAAATGCTTTTCCTACATATATTGAGATGACCATGTGTTTTTGTCTTTTATTTTTATTAGTAGGGTATATTACATTGATTAATTTTCAGATGTTAATTCAAGCTTACATTTCTGAGATAAATCCTACTTGACCATGGTACATAGTCCTTTTATATGTTGCAATATTTGGTTTGCTAGTATTTTGTTGAGGATATTTGAAAGATGTGTTTATCAGATTTTGGTATCAAGATAATGCTAGCCTAATAAAATGAATTGGAACGTGTTTCCTCCTCTTTCATACTTTGGAAGAGTTTGTGAAGGACAAATATTATTCTTTGAATGTTTGGTAGAATTTGCCAGTGAAGCTCTCTGAGACTGGGCTTTACATTGTAGGTAGCTTTTAAAATATTAGTTCAATTCCTTCATTTGTCAAAGGACTATTCCAATGTTCTACTTCTTTAATTAGTTTTGTTCATTTGTTTCTTTCTAGAACATTGTCTATTTTGTTCAGGTTATCTGACTTGTTGGCATATAGTTGTTGATAATATTAACTAATACTCCATGTATTTCTATAAGATCAGTAATAATGCCTCTTCTTTTATTCCTGATTTACTAATTTGAGCCTTTTATGGTTTCATTTATGTCAGGCTAGTTAAACTTTGTCATTTTGTTGATTTGTTTAACAAACCAACTTTTAGTTTGCTTGATATCCTCTATTGTTTTTCCTATCTCAATTTCATTCATTTTCATTCTAATCTTTATCACGCCTCTCCTGCTTCCTTTGCATTTTATTTGTTTTTCTTTTCCCAGTTTTTCAGATGAAAGTTTGTATTATTTGAAATTTGAGATTTTTTTTTAAACGTAGGCATTTACAACTATAAATTTCTCTCTAATCATCGCTTTACCTGCATCCTGTAGATTTACATATGTTGTGGCTTTGTTTTCATTTATCTCATGGTATTTTCTAATTTCTTTTGCTATTTCCTCTTTGAAGTTATTTAGGAATGTGTTTTTAAATTTCTACTTGTTTTTAATTTCCCAAGTTTTCTTTCATTATTGATTTCTAATTTTATTCCATTGTGGTCAGAAAACATACTATGTATGATTTTATTCCTTTTACATATATTGAGGTTTGTTTTATGGAGTAACATATGGTCTATCCTGGAGAATTGCCATATGCACTTGAGAATCTGTTCTAGAGATATCTATTAGTTATCATTGATTTATAGTGTTGATCAAGTCTTCCATTTCCATGTTGATTTCTACCTAGTTTTTCTATCCATTACTGAAAGTGAGCTAATAATATCTCCCACTATTACTTATTATTGAATTGTCAATTTCCCCCTTCAATTCTGTCAATTAAAAAAAATATATTCTGGGGCTGTCTTTAGGCCCATATATGTTCATAATTGTTTTCGTTATGAACTGATACATTTTCTTTTAAATGTTCTTCTTTGTCTCTAGTAACAATTTTTGCCTTAACATTCGTTGGCATATAGTGTTGATAATATTATCTTATAATTCATGTATTTCTATAAGATCAATAATAATGGGCCAGGTGCAGTCGCTCACGCCTGTAATCCCTGCACTTTGGAAAGCCAAGGCGGGTGGATCACCTGAGCTCAGGAGTTCTAGGCCAACCTGACCAATATGGTGAAACCCCATCTCTACTAAAAATACAAAAATTAGCCAAGTGTGGTGGCAGGTGCCTGTAATCCCAGCTACTCGGGAGGCTGAGACATGAAAATAGCTTGAATACTGGAGGCAGAGGTTGCAGTGAGCCGAGATTGTGCCATTGCACTCCAGCCTGGGTAAGACTCTGTCTCAAAAAAAAAAAAACTAAAAAAAGTCAGTAATAATATCTCTTCTTTCATTCTTTTATTCTATGCGAATATCTTGTCTGATATTAGTATAGCCACTCCAGCTCTACTTTGTTTACTATTTGCATGGTATGTTTTTTTTTCTTCCTTATACTTTCAACTTACATGTGTGTTTAAATTTAACATGTGTCTCTGGTAGACAGAATATATTTGGATCATGTAGTTTTACCAAAAATTCATTCAACTAACTTCTGCCTTTTGATAGGAGAGTTAAATTCATTTATATTTATTATAATGGCCAATATAGTAGGATTTACAGCTGCCATTTTATTATTTGTTTCTATATGTCTTATGTCTTTTTCTTTGTCTATTCTTTCATTACTATTTTCTTTTGTACTAAATTAATATTTTCTCATGTGCTATTTAAAACCCCTGTTGCTTTTACCATGTTTTAAGATTTTTCTTAGTGATTGCCCTGAGCATTACAATTAAAATATTAACTTAAATATTTAGTTCAGATTAAGACCAAATTGATTTCAATAATAGTATATGAAAGTTTATTTTAATAGAGTTCCATTTCCTCATCCCTTCTTTATGTTCTTATTTTTATACTTACAAGCCCATTGATACAGTTTTATGTTAATACTTTAGCCATTATTTTTAAATCAGGTAAGAGAAGAAAAGAATTATAAACCAAAATATATTTATATTTTCATTTATATTGACCTATGTAGTTACCTTACTGCTTCCATTTACTTTTTGATGTGAATTCAAGTAAAATTTTAGTGCTTTAAATTCTGATTGAAAGATTTTCTTTAGTAGTTCTTTTAAGATATGTCTGCTAGCAATGAATTCTCTCAATTTTCATTTATATGAAAATCTCTATACTTCCCCTTCATTTTTGAAGGACAGTTTTACTTGATCTAGAATTATTGGTTAACCGATATTTTCCTTTAGAACTTTGAACAATGTCATTGTACTGTATTCTGGTCTACATGACTTTTTTTAATGAGAAGCCAGCTATTAATATTATTGAGGATTCATTGTATGTGATAAGTTTTTCTTGGCCGGGCGCGGTGGCTCACACCTGTAATCCCAGCACTTTGGGAGGCTGAGGCAGGTGGATCAAGAGGTCAGGAGATCAAGACCATCCTGGCTAACACGGTGAAACCCCGTCTCTATAAAAATACAAAAAATTAGCCAGGCGTGGTGGCGGGCGACTGTAGTCCCAGCTACTCAGGAGGCTGAGGCAGGAGAATGGCGTGAACCCAGGAGGCGGAGCTTGTAGTGAGCCGAGATCGTGCCACTGCACTCCAGCACTCCAGCCTGGGAGATGAACCAGACTCTGTCTCAAAAAAAAAAAAAAAAAATTTTTTCCTCTTTCATTGTTTTTAATAATATCTTTATGTCTTTGGCTTTCAACAGTTTGAATATTTTCTGTCTAGGTGCAGTTCTCTGACTTTATCTTATTTGAAGTTCATTAAACTTTTTGGATATACAGATTAAATGTTTTTTCATCAAATTTTAGAGTTCTAGCCTTGAAAATATAGTAAGACTACACCTCTGCTAAGATTTTTAAAAACAGCAAATTAGCCAGGCATTGGTGATGTATGCCTGTAGTCCCAGTTGCTTGGGAGCCTGAGGCAAAAGGATCACTTGGGCCCAGGAGTTCAAGGTTGAAGTGAGCTGTAATTGCCATTGTACTCTAGCCTGGGAAACAGAGTGAAATTTTATCTAAAAATAAATTTTTGAGAAGTTTTTGCAATTTTTTTTCAAATATTCTTCCCATTTCTCTCCCTCTCTCTTTCTAGGATTTCCATTATGTGTATATTTTAACACTTGTTGATGTTCTACAGGTGTCTGAGGCTCTGTTCAATTTTTCTTTATTCTATTTCCTTTTCATTATTCAGACTGAATAAACGCAATTACCAGTTTTCAAGTACACTGATTATTTCTTCTGTCAGTTCAAATTTTCTGTTAATTCCATCAAGTGATTTTTTTTTAAATTCCATTTATTGGACTTATATATACCACAATATTTCTTTCTTTATTTTTATAATTTCACTTTATGGATAAGCTCTATTATGTGAGATATTGTTCTCACACTTTTCTTTCACTCTTTAGAAAAGGTTTTTTTCCTTTGTTTCTTGAATATACTTATAATAGCTTGTATGAATTCTTTGCCTAGTTAAGTTCACATCTGAACTTCCTCAGGGATAATTTATTTTGACTTTTTTTCTATGTAGGGGCCACCCTTTCCTGTCTCTTTGCATGTCTCATAATTTTTAAATAAAAACTGGAAATTTTAACTCACATAATGTGGCAAATTTGTAAATCAAATCCATAGCTGGTTGTTATTGCTGTTTCGATGTGGCTAATGCTGCTGGTCTTTAGTGGTTTTCCTGGACTTATTCTGTAAAAGCTGTATTTTCTGTCATGTACAGCTTTTGAAGTCTCTGCTCAAAGGACTATTTTATTGATTATCTCAGGACTAGACAGTCATCTTTGGATGACTTAATCCAGTAAGTTTTCCACCCCTTGCCAAATGATTCTGTGCTTTTGTTGGAACATGGAATCAATGCTTTGGCAGTTTACAACTCTGCCTTCTTGTCTTTCCTTACTGGTAATTCAGAGTCTCATAGTCAGCTGGCGTTAAAAGATTAGTAATTCTGCATGACTTTCCTGAGCATGTACACATTTTTACACATGTATGTGAATCAGATCATCAGAAAGATCTCAGTGTTTTTCAAGGTTCTTATAGTTACCTGATTTCCAGATCTCCCTTTTCAGATTTTTTGACCAGCCTTTCATTTGTCCCATTGTTATCACTGCCTCACGTAGATTAGATGCTAAATAGTTGCTGCTGATTGTCTTTGAAAAATTACCTAGGAATTTTTTTTTTTTTCCTATTTTTTTTTTTCATCAAATGAGCTCTGGGTCCATTCAAATGAAGACAATTCGTATAAATGGGACTTTTCCAGCGAACTACCAGACAGGTCAAATAGTGACAATTCTCTAGAAATAAGGAATTTTTGAGGTGCTGTAAACTTGGTCTATGTTCACTATGTTCAGTGATTGCTAGACTGTTGGTTTCAGTAGCTGTCATCGTAGTGAACCTGTTGGTTTTCAAGGCTACTATGGAGCTGAGAGAGGACAAATTAAGACATTGTAAAGTTCACAGTTTTTGCCAAGATTCTGCTGTTTTTCATGAATAAATATGCAGACAGTTGCAAGCCTTTGGTTAATTTCCAGAGTTCCAAAATAATTTTAATAATTATTGACTGTTTTCTCATTGTACTTACAGAGGAATAGATTTTTGATGTCCTTACTATGCCATTCTGGAAATACTGCATTCCACCTATTTTGAAGGACTATCTTCTATTCTTCTTATCTGTTTTTTCCCTAGCGTACATTTTATGTAAACGCACCTGCTATCCCATTACTCCAAATGCCTTTCCTTTGGTCATAAGTGAGACAATATGAAAAACCTTTGATTAGCTACTGGGATTGGTTACAAAGAACAATTCAGTAATCACGACATTAAATCTGTTAGAATAGATGTTTAGATAGCATTGGCATCTAATAATTGGCATAGAATAATAATTAATTGCTTCTCTTGATGTTTTGAGGGAGAAAGGAGCTGAGATAAATAGGGATGCAATTTTTCAGAGCACTTATATAAACTGAGACTTCTAAATGACAGTATGCTGATCTCTAGAGATAGAGTAAAATAAAACCCTATATGATGTCACCAGAGTTTCATTTCTTCCTGGAGATGATGAGCATGGAAATGTGTGGGGAGAGGGAGCCACTCTGTATCATCTAGAATAGATGGTCAGAGTCTACATATTGACTAACAAAAATGAGATAAAGATATCATACAGCAGTAGCAACATCAAGAGTAAGAAGGCAGTTATAACAGGAATGAATATAATTTTTCCCCAGGGAAAGCCTGAGCTTTGGATTAAAATGAGTGATAATATGTTAGCCAAAACAATTAATGCCAGCTACTGCAACAAAATTTTAGGGACTTACAACCAAATATTTTTTTATTCTCACTCACATAACATCCAAAGTGGCTTAGGTGCTACTCCTACAAGAAATCTGTTCCTAATAATAATGAAGACACCCATATTATTTCCATCTTGCAGATCCACCTTCTTGGAATTGTTTTTAGCTGCACAGAGGAGCAAAAAGAAAGAATGAAGTGAAAAGACCCACACATCCTTGGCTGCCTCAAAGCAGAGGTGACCCACCACTTTACTTCTGCTCCTAATACATTGATGTTAAATAACTACATACCTGTACCCAGCTAGACATTTTGTAGGTGTCTATGAAATACAGAGAAAACATGTGGATAATTGATAAGCACTAGCTATCTCTGCCATACCCTCACAATCTAACAAACCAAACAATAACCAACCACAAAAAGAAAATATTCTATTGCCTTTCTGAATTTGATGGCTTCACACTTCACCTAGTAATTTCTATAAGTCAGAATTAAATTCCACTGTGTAAAACTTGTTAACATTAGTTTCAATGTTAAGAAATCTGAAAAATTATGACTTTAAAATACAGACAGTTTGGCATTTTTGTATGAAGATATACTTACCATATGACCATCAATTCTTAGATATTACCCAAAGAAAGCAAAAACTTATGTTCATGCAAAAATGTGAATGGGAATATTATGGTGGCAAGAATGGTTAATTTTGTCAACTGAGCTTGGCTATGGTGCCCAGTTGTTTGGCAAATATCCGTCTAGATATTTCAGTGAAGTTTTTTTTTTATATTTTTATTTTTATTTATTATTATTATCTTTTTGAGACGTAGTCTTGCTCTGTCACCCAGGCTGGAGTGCAGTGGCACGATCTCAGCTCACTGCAAGCTCTGCCTCTCCCGGGTTTACGTCATTCTCCTGCCTCAGTCTCCCAAGTAGCTGGGACTACAGGCGCCCGCCACCACGCCTGGCAAATTTTTTGTATTTTTTAGTAGAGACGGGGTTTCACCGTGTTAGCCAGGATGGTCTCGATCTCCTGACCTCGTGATCCGCCCACCTCGCCTTCTCAAAGTGCTGGGATTACAGGCGTGAGCCACCACACCCGGCCGAAGTTCTTTTTACATGTAATTAACATTAAAATCAGTACACATTGAATAAAGATTAACATCAAAATCAGTAGATTTTTTGGTAAAGCAGATTACCCCCTATAATGTGGTAGGCATTATCCAATCAGTTGGAGGTCCTAGGAGCAAAGACTGAGATTTCCAACTGGAAAGGAATCCTGTCTCTAGACTGCCATCAGACTCAAGATTGCAACATTGACTACTGGCAGAATTGTCAGTCTGCCAAACTTGCCATCCCCTACAATCACGTGAGATGATTCTTTAAAATAAATCTCCTGTTTTTTTCTTCCTCTTTCCTTCTCTCACTGCCTTTCTCTCTTTCTCTCTCTCGCCATATACATACACACCCCCATTAGCTCTATGTCCCTGAAGAACCCTGATTGAGCATAAATTGCCTAGAAGAAGAAATGGCCAGATATGCAATTGCATATCAACTCATGAGTTGGGACCAATGACTTGACTGAATGGTCAGGGACTTGGAAGAAACATTACTGGAAAACTGATAACGGGGAAGTCTGGAGAAGAGGTATATGGATAGACTTCTATGAATGGGCCCAAAATGTCAAAAAATAAAGTGAAGATATTTATGTCCCTTGTGAATGTTCTCTAAACAGTGATCTCAGTATAGGAAAATTTTAATTATTAAATGGACAAGACAACCCATTGTGTAATAACAGACAGCCTCTTTCCCCACCAACTTTCACTGTATTCTATTCTTTTTCAAGGGAGTCACTAGGTCTAACCCACAGACTCAATGGAGGAGATCACATAAGGGTGTAAATACCAGGCAGGGGGATGGAGATCATAAGAGGCTGTCTAATATGTAGGGCCTATCTTCCTTGATTAGACACCTGAGAGAAGGAGTTTCTTATCAGCACTGCTCACAGTATTTGAATAATAGTTTTGAAATAATAAATGACTTCTTTATCTTTGTATTCCACTCCTTCAGTATCCAGTGCAGGTTTAGCATGTAGGAGAAGTTCAATTAATATTCTTTGAACTGAGCTGAACTGAAATTCCATTTGTGAATCCTTCATTCAAACTAACCCTGAAAAACCACTATCTCCTGAACACACCATAGACTTTTTCTTTCCCATGTTTTTATTAATTCTATTACCTACTGAGAATGGCTTTCTCTAAACTCTACTCTAAATCCATTTCAAATTCTATTTCTAATAAATTTTTATAGAATTCTACTGAAAATCAATAATGCTTATATTTATATATACTACGTCCTTGTTTTAATATTATTTAGATCTTCTGCTGCCTTTTAGCTTTTCATACTTTCCTATCTTCTCTCCCCAGCTAAATTGTAAATGTGCTGAGAACAGAAATGCTCTTGTTAAATTCTTTACATCACTCAAAAAGACGTATGGTGTAGCATGTGATTTTATGTTTTCATGGTAATGGATTATAAGGCATTTTTAATATTAAGCAGTGTTATGAAAACTTAATGTACTTATTTTTCCTTATGGCTATTATAATCCTTTTAAAATGACATGGCATTATTCAATAGCATTTTTCCCTTTAGGGTAATGTATATTAAGCCACTAAAAATAATGAAGTCTTATTGTGCTGGAAAGTTAATAGTAAATTTCAAGGGTCAAAATATTCATATATACACAGAAGAACATTTACCGACTCAATTCGTGTCAAATTTTGCCCAAAACTAAAAATTTCACCAAAACAGTCAAATACATCTTCAACTTACAGTATTCATAAAAATACAGATACTTGTATATTTGCTATATAAATGATGACCACTTTTTAAGCCAAATTTGTAATGTGATAAAACTAACATTTTATTTTATATTTTTATTCATTTTTTGACTTTTTTTATTATTATACTTTAAGTTCTGGGATACATGTGCAGGCACAACGTGCAGGTTTGTTACCTAGGTATACATATGCCGTGGTGGTTTGCTGCACCCATCAACCCTTCAGCTAGGTTTTAAGCCCCACATGCATTAGGTATTTGTCCTAACACTATCCCTCCCCTTGTCCCCACCCTCTGACAGGCCCTGGTGTGTGATGTTCCCCTCCCCATGTCCATGTATTCTCATTGTTCAGCTTCCACTTATGAGTGAGAATATGCAGTGTTTGGTTTTCTTTTCCTGCGTTAGTGTGTTGAGAATGATGGTTTCCAGCAAAGGACATGTATTCATTCTTCACTCTTTTTTATACATAGTATTCCATGGTGTATATGTGCCACATTTTCTTTATCCAGTCTAACATTGATGGGCATTTGGGTTTGTTCCAAGTCTTTGCTATTGTAAATAGTACTGCAGTAAACATATGTGTGCATGTGTCTTTATAGTAGGATGATTTATAGTCCTTTGGATATATACCCAGTAATGGAATGACTGAGTCAAATGGTATATCTGGTTCTAGATCCTTGAGGAATCACTTCAGTGTCTTCCACAATGGCTGAACTAATTTACACTCCCACCAACAGTGTAAAAACATTCCTATTTCTCCATGTCGTCTCCAGCATCTGTTGTTTCCTGACTTTTTAATGATCGCCATTCTAATTGGCATGAGGTGCTATCTCTTTGTGGTTTTGATTTGCATTTCTCTAATGACCAGTGATGATGAGCTTTTTTTCATGTTTGTTGGCCACATAAGTGTCTTCTTTAGAGAAGTGCCTGTTCATATCCTTTGCTCACTTTTTGATGGGGTTGTTTGTTTTTTTCTTGTAAATTAGTTTAAGTTCTTTGTAGATTCTGAATATTAGACTTCTGTCAGATAGATAGATTGTGAAACTTTTCCCCTATTCTATAGGTTGCCTGTTCACTCTAATGATAGTTTATTTTGCTGAGCAGAAGTTCTTTAGTTTACTTAGATCTCATTTGTCAATTTTGGTTTTTGTTGCAATTGCTTCTGGTGTTTTAGTCATGAAGTCTTTGCCCATGTCTATGTCTTGAATGGCATTGCCTAGGTTTTCTTCTAAAGTTTTTATAGTTTTAGGGCTTATGTTTAAGTCTTTAATCCATCTTGAGTTAATTTTTGTATAAGGTGTGAGGAAGGGGTCCAGTTTCAGTTTTCTGCATATGGCTAACCAAAACTTAACATTTTAAAGTGAGACTCTACACCATGTGAATGTCACCATTAACGTAAGCCATCAGCAAACACTTAATCCTTCCTTTGGCCAAAATTCTACATTCGTTAAAATGTCCAGGACTATTCAATACCACCAGTGAAATCTATTTCCACTAGTGCGTTGATTCACATCAAAAACAAAACAAAAATGGATGATCAGGCTTTCTCTTCTCAGTCACTAACTACTGAAACTTTAAAAATATTTATTTCATACAGCTTGAATTTTTGTCTGTGTAATTCATCGAAATGAACACATTTATGTTTCCAATTTTACTCTATAAGAAGTTACAGAAAATTACATATCACTTTACGGAAAAATCTGAAAATAAAATAACATTCTAGACATTTTTTCATGCCACTTATAATACTGTAAGTTTTTATTGTACTATTAATTTCTATTTGATTAAAATCCACAACTACCCACATATATTTTACTCTTTTTTACTCTCCTAATCTTATAGAGTAATTTATATTCAGATAAATTCATGCCACATTCACTGAAAGTCAGGCTAATTCAGAAGATGTTTTTCTTCATAAAATGCTGCAGTAATAAGTAACTTCAGTAGACATTGGCTATGCTGAACAGCTGCTGGAGACTCCAATGAGTCTCAATTTTATGGCTACAGTAAGAAATGTTTGACTTCAGCTTAATTTTATTATTGTTGCAAATCTGGACTATAGTCTTAAAAAGGCAAAGGTCATATCTCTGTCCCTCACTTTAATGTTTCTTACATCTAACATACTGCCGGGCATGCAAAATTCATTCTGTAAATACTCACTGAATAAATTAGTTTATGCTAAATTAATTAGGAATACCATAATCATCTCTCTACACTACTTGTAAGTAATTCCCACTCTTTATCCCATCAATTAGCTTAATGTACATTTTTTCTTTTTCCACCAAATTTTCTTCACTTTTTCCCTTTATCTAACCTTGTTATCCGTCTCATAATGTCATGATCACGAGCCACAAATGGTTCTGTGTAATAGAATAGTGACTCATATGCACATCAAGATTCTATGTGCAGACACTGAACTTGATATACATTAACTCACTTAATACTCCATATATTTGTGTTGGTGTTTTTATTTTTTAACTTGTCACTGACTTGAAGCTCATGTGAAGTTGGGATTGTTAATATATCTATTTCACAGATAATGAAACTGAGGCGCCTAGAAACTGGTAATGTGCTTAAGGTCATACAGCTAGTGACACTAGGATTTTAATTTAGCCTGTTAGACTCCAGAATGTGTATTCTAACGTAACATTCTAGCCATTACAATCTTATGCTGCAATCTCGCCACTATGGTGTGATTTAAATTATGAGTCACTTTTATAATCAACTTAGTTCTCATTGTATAAGAGCCTCTCCTTAAATAAGTTCTTATAAATATAAATAGTTGATGCTTATATCTCAAATATGTTGCTTAAAAGTTAATGTTTATATTTTAAAATTATATTTTGCATCTACAAAATTTGTGATCAGGCCCAGATTCAAATTTTATATTTGCCTCGTATTAACTCTGCCACTCGGGCCGGGCGCGGTGGCTCAAGCCTGTAATCCCAGCACTTTGGGAGGCCGAGACGGGCGGATCACGAGGTCAGGAGATCGAGACCATCCTGGCTAACACGGTGAAACCCCGTCTCTACTAAAAACTACAAAAAACTAGCCGGGCGAGGTAGCGGCGCCTGTAGTCCCAGCTACTGGGAGGCTGAGGCAGGAGAATGGCGTGAACCCGGGAGGCGGAGCTTGCAGTGAGCTGAAATCCGGCCACAGCACTCCAGCCTGGGCCACAGAGCCAGACTCCGTCTCAAAAAAAAAAAAAAAAAAAAAAAAAAAAAAAAAAAAAAAAAAAAAAAACTCTGCCACTCTAAGTATGTTACTTATCTTTACCTCTTTTAGTACAATTGTTTAATCTGTGACATAGCTAATACAACTGCTCTGAAGTTAAATAAGATGAAAAAAAAAATTTTAAGTACTTAAAACAGTGCCCAAAATATAATAGCCTTTCAATAAATATAAATAGTAATAATACATTTTGTAAGGATGCTAAGATAATTACTGTATTTGCAATATTTGTGCCAAATTTCCTCCCATGTTTAGTTAAGGTTTATGGTTCAGCATCCTGGGTAGTACGTTGTTAAATCTCATGATTAAACATATAGCTTAGAAAGATTACCTATTGCTTTATTATTTAATTGCAATGATACACATATTTCATGGGAGATGAATAAAAGGCCTCTAAGTAAGTTTGTCTTTAAACATAAAATATTTGCATGAACTCATAATGTTGAGTGTACTAGATCACTATATTGGCACTTTGAAAGTATATATGCATCAACTATGCCCTTCTAGTTTTATCTCTATTGATAATCTTATTTAAAATCAGATCTATTCATATCTTTAAATTAAGAAATAGAATATAAAAGGACCTTAATTTCATTTTGTTTTCAAAAGAAAAAAATAAGTCAATAAAAAGCTGTGTTGTACAGGAAATAATACATGTTTAACTAATAAATGCCGCAGGATTTATTTCAAAATTGTAGACTAATGTTCAGTTATGAATGTACACTTTGAGGATTAGCCTCTGGGTACAGGAAACAACATGTTCAAGAGATCACCTTTTCAGAACAATGAAATACCCTAGAGCATTATGAGGCTTAATGAATAAAATTTCAACATATACACCCATTTATAAGCCTACAACTCTTGACAAGTTCAAACTTCATCAAGAATTCAACATCAACAAAAATTAATATCTACCAGCCATGATGCATGAAACCCTAATCCAGACAGGATGATATTACTAACATCTATATTCTTTCTCCAAGACACAGTTGCCTCTAAGCTAATTGTAAAATGTGTTTCTCTTTTTTCCACTTCCCTTGAAGAGAGTATCATAAACAAATGACGTCCCATTCTGATATTAGTTTTTAAAGTACAGGACTTTAAAATTTTATTTTCCTCCAAAGGAAGTAATCTATCACTGTAAAGCATTTACATATGTAACTACAAAATATTCCTAGCCCTTCATAAATTAACAGTAGGATTATAAGAATAAATGCATTAGCAGTATTAAAATTATTATTCATTTATACAAATTTAGGAACTACTCAAAATCTTCTTCAACAAATCAGGGCTTTCGACAATCATTAAATATCAGTTGTGTGCCTACTATGTGAAATATGTATACATTTCTTATTAATCAAGAATAAAGATAGTGCAGACTAAAGCAGAATGTAGTGAGTATGTTGTAGATAGTGATTTCATAGATTAGGGTCTTAAAGACTAAGAAATTTTGCTAAATTATATGATTAATTCCAAAAAGTTATAACTATCTTATGTTGGATAATTATGAACAAAAACTAATGGGGTCAGTATGGTCTTAGTAAGTGCATACTGTGTCACTCAGATTATTCATAAGACAGGTGATTCTAAATATATTCAGTTGTTTGTTCCTAAGTGTTTTCCACCCTTCTATTATGTTTTGATTACATATTCAGTCTAAGAAGATACATGCTGAAAGAATAGAGTTATTGTGACTTTACTTGTCTTACTTGTCAGATGATTTGAAATGGACTTTAGATCAACAGCATTTAAAATTTCTATTGAATAGTGAACAGCTGAAGGAATTTTCCAGGGAGAATGAAAAGGAATGAATAGACTTTTCATAGATCCTAACAGAATAAACAAGCTATGAAAAATTCCCTCTGTCTTCCTCATACCATTTTCTCTTTTCCATTACTTTAAAATCTACTAAGAAATACAACCCTTGCTCTGTTTCTTTGGCTTTTAGAAATAAGTTTGTTAGACTCTTTAACAAGTCATTTAACTGTTCAGTGCTTCAGTCTTCTCATCTGCAATATAAGGTGACAGGATTAGAACATGTGGCCCACAGACTTTAGGTGTGTATAAGAATCAACATGGAAAACTTGTTAAAATACAGCTTCCCAAGGCCAGCTTCAGAAATCCTCATTTAGTAGGATTGGAGTAACTCTCTGAATCTGCTTTTTTTAAAAAAAATATGCCCCTAAATATTTTTGAAGCTGATAGTCTACATATCTTATTTTGAAGCCCTGAAAATATGATAAATTCTCTCCAAGTCTCCTTCCAGCTCTCATAAATCGCCAGGTCAGTATTTCCTTTAGAGTCCATAAAATGAATGAAAATAGATTTTCTGACTCCCAAAGGTAGAGAGAATTTTGATATTATCAATGTGTTCCAATTCATCCATTCAGTTTTTTAACATCTATGTAGAGGCCACTCTAAAAGTCAACGGAGTATTGCAAGAGAAAATATACCTTCCTAGTGGTTATATTGTAGTTCATGGAGCATTTTATTAAATATTAAAAGACTATACAGATATTCTATTATATCAGAACAAATACTCTTGTTTGAAAGTGTTGAGCTCTTACATATTCAAGGTGATAACAGAAATAAAATGAATATGTACCTTGTCTTTTCATTTCAGTTTGTAATGGAACATCAAGAAGAATCAAAATTACAAAGTTTTAGAGGTTGTATATTATAAATATTTCTATTCCATCTAAAGTGTTATCTGCTCCCTGATACCAACCATCCAAATGTCTTTCTGTTTGTATTCTGGTAGCACAGTTCTTCATTCACTGTAGACATTCAAAAAAGGACACTGAATGAATGAGAATAAATAAATGGAAGAGAATGCATTCCATCATTGAAGTACTGACAGAGACTCAGTGAAGTACCGGACTCATTTGTTAAAAGGCAGACCTATTTTTAGGGCATGGTCACATATCTTCTTTTCTAACAGAGGCTTTTAAACATTTGTGTTGTGCTTCTTTGTATAATTAGCTTTTATGTCTCTAAAAATGTGTTAAGGGCTGCCTTTCCTCTTGTCTCATCTCCACTACCACCATAGGCAACATAGCCTGAAATGCTCAAGGAAGTGACATTTTATTCAAAAAATTTTACTACTTAGAACCTGTATGATTGAAAATCTTAATAATTCCAGATTACTTTTTATGAAGTTAATTAGTCTTTCTGTGTACTACTTAATGTATACCTATCATATGGCAGTAATGTAACAGGTTACAAACAATAGCCAGTAACATCTGAAATCATGTGATTCTTGTTTTATTTTTATTTGTGAGAATTACATCATAAAATGAGGCTTAATGTTTTATATCACATTAGCTCAAATTTGCAAGATTTAAATCTTCACAAAATGCAAAACACACGTTCTCACCATTTTAATTCTGGTGCAGAAGTCTCAAAAAAACTGGGCTAAGGCTATCTTGGCAATCTCTTGTCAGTCTACTTATTTTCTACATGGCCTTGCTTGATAGCAACATGTGTAACTGGAGTGAATATTTAGTTATTTAATTTAATCACTTGCTCCCAAAGAAAGTGGATACTGTCATCTAGCTTTTCGCAGTGTACAGGGAATGAGATTTTTCATGTGATTTGCTTTACACAGATAAGATGCCATATGTATAAGGCAAAAAATTAGGAGGCAATTCAAGGACATAATCAATACTTAATGTTTTAGCAGAGGTAGATTTATTTACTGAAAAAAGAAACTAAAATTTAATACACTTAAGAAGAGGCGAGAGTATTCTTGTTGTTTCAGTTATCTACGGTCATCTAACAAACCACCCCAAAATACAGTTGCTTAAAACAACAACCATTTTGTGGTATCTCAGCTTCTGTGATACTCAGATTTCTGTTTACTACTTAATACTTCTGTTTAGCACTTTCTCTGCTGGTCTTGCTTTCAGTCTTCACAGTGTTACACTTGAATGGTAGCTGTGACTGACATCTGGCTCATTGTTCCTCCCCTTGACCTCTCTTCCTCCAGCAGATCTGTCTAAACTTCATTAATGTGGGAATTAGTGTTCTAAGAGGGAGAAAGGGGAAGTTGCAAGGCAGACTTTTACATCCCTAGACTCACAAGTCTCAGAGCATTTCTTCTTTCACATTATGTTGGTCAAAGCAGGGGCAAGCCCAGCCTAGATTAAATGGGAAGGGACATAACTGGCACCTCTTAATGTGAGGAACAGCATTCAGGACAAGAGATGAGTGGAATTGTTTGGAAATTCATTACCACATTTATGGATCTTCTAGGGAAATATTGATATACCCAGATTACAGATTATTGTGATCTCTGAGGGCAGTTGTTGGATGCTTTCTGAAAGTATTTCTGTGAATTTTTTCTGAAACCTTATATGGTCAAACTATACCATCCAGTATTATCTATGTACTTTTACAAAAAGGCAGAATAGCATTCATTGACTGTGTGGCACAGACGAAGAAAAGCTGGAAATCCTCTTATCACTCACACATCAACTCCTCGACCCTTGCTGGTATCACAATCCCACAATGAAAGATTCTTGTGGGTACAGGCATTCTTTCTCTCTGAACTGACATCCTTAACAAACATGTGATGTGAAAAGAATGCTTACTTACCCAGATTATGACCTTTGCCATTCTAGGGAGAGTTACAGGAATAGTGTAGGGTTTAAGATATTATCCTAGACAGGTGGAAGACCAACCAGAGCAGCCCTAGTTTTCCATGAAGTGGGTTCTACATTTTAAGGTTCTTCCCTATTCTTGTAATAGTTTTTTTTTTTTTTTTAAGTCAGATCAAGATTGCTTTAAAGGGTCTTCTTTTCTCAAGACTGTGCCATCAGAAACTAAAGAGATGTGTCTGTTATAGACTTACTTCTTCCTGAGACTGATTTGGAGGTATGAGATAGATTTTATATTGTCTCAACTGCTACTTCCTGCTATTTCTATTTCTATATTTCTAATAATACAAAGTAATCATAGATAAAAAACCTAAATGCTCTGACTTAACAATTGCTTTATGATTTTTTAAAACCCCAATAACCAAGAATACCTAATCCAAAAATCACTTAAGAAATTTCTGAGGTGAGCCAGGTTGTCAGTCCACATATGCCTGAATATAATTCTCTTTGAATCACAGAAGAGGAGAAGAAAATAGCAAGCTTATATTTCTATAGTAGAATGGTATAAAAAAAAAAAAATCCTGGCCGGGCGCGGTGGCTCAAGCCTGTAATCCCAGTACTTTGGGAGGCCGAGACGGGCGGATCACGAGGTCAGGAGATCGAGACCATCCTGGCTAACACGGTGAAACCCCGTCTCTACTAAAAATACAAAAAAACTAGCCGGGCGAGGTGGCGGGCGCCTGTAGTCCCAGCTACTCGGGAGGCTGAGGCAGGAGAATGGCGTAAACCCGGGAGGCGGAGGTTGCAGTGAGCTGAGATCCGGCCACTGCACTCTAGCCCGGACGACAGAGCAAAACTCCGTCTCAAAAAAAAATCCTAACCTTCTCTGAAAACCGGGTACCATGATAGAGCTTCACCACATGACCAGGATAAAAGACTGGGTCATGGCCTCAGTAATCCCTAGATTCAAGAGATTCTTCCTATAACCAGTGTGTATTGAACAAGTGGCTGTCATGAAATGTAACCATAAAACATATTTGATTTTGCATCTGTGGAGAAATTGTTATTGGTGAAAACATGGGAAGTTCCATGATTTTACACCTTGTTTTTAGACAATTAAAATTTCCTTGGTGTCTCTAAGTCATAACACAATGTCAATTTAATATTTAAGATGATCTAGTCCTGTGTACTAGTCAAAACTTTTCATTTCATTCAAGATAATAGCATTTTTGTTTGTTGCTTTGCCTGAAGCTTCTAACTCTTCTGTCCCATCTTTTAACTGTAACTCTGATTTTTCAGAGTTGAAATAAAGGGAGGCAGAAGAGTAAGGGGAGAAAAATAAGTCATGCTTGGCTGGAATTCTTGTATCCTGGCTACGTTATTGATGAGTTTTCCAAGTTTTTAAAGCAGACAAAGTCCCTAGTGGCTGTCTTCACACATTCCTCAGCAGCCCCACATTCACATTCAGTTTCCTCAGTCTGCATGAATGATTCTCTGATGTGACATTTTGCTTAATCTTGCAACCCCAAAAATATGTTAGTTTCTAGCACTTAATGCTGAGGTTCTGTTGCTCCTCAAAACTGATCGTACTGGTAAGGCGCAGGACTATCTGCATGCTGCCCTTTTACATGTGCTCCATATGTGGCCTTCAGGAAACACTCACACAACCTTTGTTTCCATAGTTAGTGAGAGGAAATGCTGATCCTAGCTAAGTGGCAAAACCTTTTAACTCTTGCCTTTGGAGTAGTTGTCCAGGCTATCTCTGCTCTTTACCACTCACAGATGAGGGTCAGGAACAAATCTACTACGCTTCCCCAAGCTCAAAAGTGGAGGTCAAGTTTTCTGAGCAACCCATTGATGTGTCTGTCAAACTCTCGTTCTTGCTCTCACTCTAACTTTGAAAGGAAGAGGGAGAACCCCACTTCACTCTTATGGGGAAGGTTATAGTCAAGATCTGGTCTTTCAGCTCTTTTATGTGCCTGAGGTGAGCCAGGGTGTTCAAGATTCAAATAAGTGGTTTTGATTATAGCTCCTTGGAAATCCTTCAGCACAGTCTGCATTACTTTGGTATTTGAGAAGCAGAATAATGTAGTCATCAAAAGGACAGCCCTGGAGCTAGGTTTCCCAGCTTCAAATTCCAACATACTTAACTTTGCTAGTGTTCAGTTTCCTCTTCAATAAAATGGTGTCACTTAGCTGGTATAAATAGTGCCTGCTTACGTTCTTTGTGATGATTAAATAGGACATGAAAAGAGTGGCCCAGAAGTCAACACAAGAAGAATCTTGTGACTAACAACACCCTGTTAACATTATCATTATTCCCAGAAATGTCAATCAAAAACTGGAATGTCAAATATGTTAGAGAAGTTCCCTCCATAAGAGGAAGGAAGGTGAATACTTCAACTTTAAAACTCAGATTCAATTATCCAGCCAACCTAGGAAGAGGTTCAATACTGCTACTAAGTAACAATGTGATCTAGGGAAGACTATTTAATAACTTGTATTGCTTAGGTTTCTTATTTATATATAAGTTTCATAGTTTTTGCCACTTCAGGACATGGAACTGATGGCAACAGGAGGCAGACAAATCCCAGGCAGACAGAGCCAGGACCCTGGTGAAACCAGACCTTCAAGCCGATGACAGTTTAAAGCCTAACTACAAGTCCAAGGTAAATCCTTGGACTGGATTGAGAGCCTCTTCCCACTTGGAGTGCTTTCCTCTAACTCATCCCCACCATTCACCTATTTTACATATACCTCCCTTTCCCTAATTTGTTTTCTACACTCATGGCCATCTTTGAGTGATACCTTTGTTTTAACCTTTTTTGCATACTCACAAACCAATCTGAGCCCATAAAACCCTTGGACCCAGCTGTACTGGGAGAGCGACCACCCGGCTTTGGGTGGGAAACCACCCTCGCATTCCCTTTCTGCTGAGAGCTGTTTTGTCACTCAATAAAATTCTTCTCCACCCTCCTGACCCTTCAATTGTCAGTGTAACTTCATTCTTCTTGGATGTGGTGCAAGAACTCAGTACACATTGAACACAGGTGCAAAGAAGGCTGTAACACCATGACCCTCTGCCCTCTGCCAGTAGAGGCAGCCACCCCACACAACAGGAAGCAGTGGCAAGGCCGAGCCAGACTTGGAATCATGGGACAGAGTGAGGCAACAGGGTTGGCGGAACTGTTAATGGACTGCCGTCTGTCAGGCTGCAGACGGCAGGACTAAAAGAGCAAATTAGCATGTTGTAACACTCCGTCTGGGGCTTTGCAGTCACAGACACCCACCACATTTCCATCATCTGGGTGCCAGAGTCCACCACAGGAGTGACTTGCTACATGCCTGGTCCAGTCACAAGCCCCGCAAGGAGCCCACTCCTGTGCCAGTGCTTGGAATGACTAACCGGACCCCACACTCCCCTCCCATTGAGGGTTGATCACGCAGTCATGGCAGCTGCAGGATCTGCGCTGGAGTGCAGGCCTGGCACAGCCCAGTGGGCCAAGTGGATGGGGTGTCTCCTGTGGTGAGCCCAGGCCCCATCAAGTCCTGGGCAGGGACATCACCAGCCAGAGGTCTCTGGCTGGCAAAATGACTAAGAAAAATCCTGCATCAAAACTTCTATGTCAATAGACATTTATTCAATAGGTATCTGTTGAATAAAAGGTATTTATTCAATAAAATACTTATTAAACAAATACTATGTGCCAGGTCCTCTAGGCTCTGAGGATACAGCAGTGAACAAAAACAGAAAAAAAATCTCTGCCATTAGGGATATTATACACTGCTGACAGGACCCAGAAAACAAATAAAATATGTGTTATGACTTGTTGCTTCACTGTTCATAGAACCACATGGGAACTGACTTCAGGAGAGGATTCATGGCCTGTGTGTCCGCACCTCCTTGTTGTGACAGAAGAAGTCCCATGTTTAAGACATAAAATGATTTCCAATCATCTCAGGCACAGAGTGGTTATGGGACTCTGAATAGTATTCAGGAAAGGAAAGAATGAGGCTTTCACTGGGAGCATGCAGAGTTCTGGTGCCATCTCTTTTGCTGAAAAATGATGATGTTGAGACCAGCAAGGAGTAGCCTTACTTGAAGAACACAGATCTTCTGCACTTCCACTTAACTCCTGGTGGAGTCTTTAGAAGCTCAGGAGAGGTAGTCTTACATGGCGCTTTTTATCCCATGATCCTTTCTGATTCTTAAAGCAAGAAATCTTTGAGACTTGTTCCAGTGTCCTGCAGATGTGGGGACAAAGGAAGAGAAAAAATAATCAGCTTTAAAGGCTTGTATGTGTTTTTAGATTCTTTCTAACTAGAATTAAATACCGTTTTGTGATCTGTAAAAGAAGAACCTAGAAACACTAGTGTCATTTTAAACTTCTCGTTGGATTTATATTTAACAGAATGGCTAACACTAAAAAGACTAACAACACCAAATGTGAGTAAGACTGTAGGCCAGCCTGAGATCTCACACATTACTGGTGTGAGTGGAAAGTGGTACAACTACTTCAAAAAAAAAATCTGGCAATTTTTAGAAAATTAAGTATACACTTACTCTGTGGACCAAAATTCATTCAGAAGAAAAGAAAACACACTTTCACACATATATAAGAAAATACAATAATGTTCATAACAGCTTATTCATAACAGTTCAAAACAAGAAACAGCCCACCAATTGGAGAATAGATAGACTGTTGCTTATTCATACAACAAGACACCAGTCAGCAACAAAAAGGAATGAAACAACACAGAGGAATCTCAGCACACAGAGCTGAGTGAAAGAAATACTAACAAAAGAGTATATACTATATGATCTATACGAAGTTCTGGAACAGAAAAAAAAACTAATCTCTAGAAAAAAAGATAAGAGTAGTGGTTGTCTCTGGGATGGTAGGAGCAAGGATTGACAGGGTAGGAACATGAAGGAACTTTCTGTGGTTATAGTAGTCCTCCTTATTTTGATAGGGATTATAGGTTGCACAGGTGTATGTCCTGTGAGCAGTTCCTGAATGGACTGAATGGTACACTTATGAATTTTGCAATTCATTATATGTAAATTTTACCTCAGCTCTAGTTAATGCAATGCATGTTTAAATATTTGGGAAATGTGTTGCTGTCTGCACGTTTTTTGGGAAAGCATCAAAAAGTAAGATGAATTGATAGATGGATAGTGGGATTAATAATTATATGATCAAACAAATACATAAAGGGTTAAAAATAGAATCTGGGTAATGGGTACACATTTATTTACTATATAATTCTTTTATTTTCTGTGGCCATGATAATTTTCAAAATAAAATTTTAAGAAAATAATTTTGGTTTTAAAATAGCTGGGCATATGATATCTTATTATCTTATTTTCATATTTTCAAAATTCAAACAATATAAATATCATAGTTTTATTATAAAAGATGCATTTATTAACTAAATAATTATGTATTAAGTAACTAATTGTCAATCTTCAGTGAGAACAGGCACAATAGTTCATTCCTGCCCTTATATTCTAATGGAAGAAGAAAAGGTACTTATTTTACAATTATTTCACAAATAAACAATATACCATTTATATTTAAAATGAAGTTTTAAAAATAATTTTCTTGTAAAATTCCCAATATTGCTTGAGTATTTTACTTATATTTGATTTGAAATATTTGTAATTAAAAACAATGAACTGTTATGAAAATATGTTGTAGAAATAGGTTTTCTGGTGCTTTCTATATTGAACCAATAGCTAGCAATTTGTCTTCTATTAATATTCTTCATGTCTTTCATGTGAAGCACATTAATAAGATATTAGCTTATAAAATAAATGTACCCAAAAAGTAACCAGCAGAATAAGTAATCATTAAAAAGTACAAACTAGAACATTTTTAAGAAAATCAAAAAGAAAATCTTTTTGAAACACAGCCAGCAACATCACAAGATTTATCCTTAATACCTACATAATATAAATTATATCTGGCATGTCTCCTCAGTAAAGTCACAGTGTCCAGACAAACTAAATAGCTTTAAGCAAGTTAATTTGTAATCTCGTCCAGTGAGTGTATATGCAGCTGTCAAAAAACATTAGTCTTCTAGTTACTGATTGAAATACAAATCCTATTATCTCTATTATTGAAATGCTAATACCAAGCTTTTGATCAGTAAAATGTTAGGTCCAGTCCTTAGTCTTACTCCATTCTTTTTCTTTGTTCTTTTCTTTTGTGAATTTACCTAACTGGTCCTTTCCCTAAGCGCCAGTCTTATTTTGCCTAAATAATATTATGTATTTTTCTTTAAGTATTTCCAACACTAAACTTTTCATCTTTCTCCCAAAAAGGTCATGCAATTTTATTTCTTAACTGTAGCTCTACTATTTTCTCATCACCCAGAAATTAAATTCAGTTCATTCTTCTGTTAATCTAGTACATTAAGCCACTGAATTGCATTAGATTGTTTTCTCTAAAGTTTCTCATTCCTCTTTTTTTTCTTTTTATATTCATTGTCTCTAGTCTAGTTTAATGATCTTGCACTGAACTATTGCAATGGCTTTTAAAAGTAGAATTTATTGTTTTTTTCTGACTATTAAAAACAAATAGAAATAATAGAAATTTTTAACACATAGCTATTTAAAGCATAGTTTTTGGTATTGCTATGTTCTTAAAAGAACTGTTAATATATTATTGCATATGATTCTAGTTCCTTCTCCCTTTCCTTCAAAACAGTTTTTAAATATGTATACTACTTTTTTATAAATATATTATATATATTTAAATCCTCATTTTTATATTTATTTTATTACTAATTTTGTCTCATTATAAGTAACATCGATGTAGACATCTGTGTGTGCATATACAAACCTCTGATTACTTCCTAAAGATAATACAAAGAGGTGGAAATAGTGACTTAAATGGTATGAATTATTGAAACATAAAGTGATCTTGTCAAATTTCCTTTCAATCCTACTTCCAATGGTGTATGAGTATCTATTTTGTCATCCTTGAAAAAAATTAACACTTATAAGTAATACTTATCAATTGTGTAGCTTAAAATGGTATCTTGTTATACGGATCAGCCCTATTTGCTTAGTGATAAAATTACTCCCTTATTCATAAGTTTTACAGATCACTTATACTTCTTTGTTGTGAATTACCAATTCATAAATTTTCTTATGGGAGGGGCTGGTCTTTGCTTATTTGTTTGCCATAGCTTTATAATCAGTATGTTTGTCTACAGTTCTTTCAATTCTAATTTATCCTGTGTTTCCTTTCAAGAGAAATATTGCCAATACACTATTTGCCTGTCCAAATTGTAAATGTTTCTGTATTGCCCTGCAGAATCAAGACTTTAACATTCAAGCATTCTAATTCCCTGTCTACCTACCTATGTATTAGTCCATTTTGAATTGCTATAAAGGAATATCTAAGCCTGAGTAATTTATAAAGAAAAGAAGTTTATTTGGCTCACAGTTCTGCAAGCTGTACAAAAAGCATGGTGCTGACATATGCTTTTGATGAGAACCTCAGGAGGCTTCCAATCATGGCAGAGGTGAAGGGGGAGCAGACATGTAACATGGCGAGAAAGGAAGGGAGAGCGAAGAGGTTTTACACTCTCTTTTGGGAAACCAGCTCTCCTCTGAATGAATAGGAGACTCACTAACTCATAAACACAGGATGGCCCCAAGCCATTCATAAGGGATCTGCCCCCATGACCCAGATACCTCATATTGGGCCCCAGCTGTAACACTGAAGATCACATTTCAATGAGCTTTGGAAGGGACAAATATCCAAACTCTATCAGCCTGTCAGTAAGTATCACCATCCTGAACACAAATGATATATTTACATTTCCCAAGTATGTGCAAAAAGACCCTTCCTTAAAGTCTCCTCTTTCTCTTCTCCATATAAACCCTACCTACCCTTCTGACTCATGCCCTGCATGAACCTTACATAGTTACTGAAGTTCATCTGAATCTTCCCAAATACTCTTTTTTGTTTGTTTGTTTTTTTGGAGACGGAGCCTCGCTCTGTTGCCCAGGCTGGAGTGCAGTGGGGCGATCTCGGCTCACTGCAAGCTCCGCCTCCCGGGTTCACGCTATTCTCCTGCCTCAGCCTCCCAAGTAGCTGGGACTACAGGCGCCCGCCACCACGCCCGGCTAATTTTTATATTTTTAGTAGAGACGGGGTTTCACCGTGTTAGCCAGGATGGTCCCGATCTCCTGACCTCATGATCCGTCCGCCTCGGCCTCCCAAAGTGCTGGGATTACAGGCGTGAGCCACCAGGCCAGGCTGCCAAATACTCTTAATTCTACTTCATAAATACACTTTTAAGTCTCTTATTTATCTCTATCAACACTGCCACTTATCCAGACCAAGTCTTAATCCTGTGCTACCCAGGCTATGAATAGTACCTGCTACTGTGCATAATTCTTTCCCTTTTAGTAGCCTTAGTGACATTTTTAAAGAGTAAATTTGATTATAGTACTTATTCTCTTGCTTAAAACTTTGTCAAACTTTGGTACATTTAGGACAGAATATAAAATTCCTTATATGTCCTAAGATATCCTGTAAGATTTGGCCACTCTTCATCAGTCATCTCTCACTAGTTTCAACACCGTCACCTTTGTTCACTGTTATCCTCAAATGTCCCAAACTTCTTTCCTAATCAGCACTATCCTATTTCCTTCTTCCTCTGTGTTATTCTGGTATTTTCTCTATACCCACATTATATTCTTCTTGCAGTTATTCCTGTAAATGTAACTTCCTCTAGGTACTCCTAGGTTTGTTTTCTTTATTACTAAGGCTTACAGTATCTGATATTTTTCTCTGCAGTGCTTAGGACAATTTTAATCACTGCCCTCATTCTTGCTTTTATTTGTTTAATATTTGTTGCCTTCTACAAAGTCAAATACTATGTCTCTATTTCTCATTACTGTACCCCAAGTACCAAGCAGAAAGCCTGGCAAAAGCAGGAAACTCAAAAACATATTGTGGCCTGAAAAAAAAAAAAAAAAGAAAGAAAGCCCAATTTATTCTATGCGTAGAGTTTTACTTGTTGTTCTTTGAATTATTCCTGTGGTATAATTTAATTTTCTTAAACACATTTCATTTCTTTCAAGTCAAAGACCGTGTTCTATACTTCTCTAAAATCCATATAGCATACAACAGTTCTGAAACACAGTAGGCATAAAAAAAATACCAGTTGAGGTAAACGTACAGTTGAAGAGTCGCAATTCTGATCGTTTAGAAAAAAAAGGACAGAGAGTCAAAACAAAATTTTGTACTAAGGGAAAAAGAAGAGAAGATAAAAATATCACCACTGATGGTTGACTAATAATCAGATTATTTTTATTTTATCCATTTTTATTTTTAGTTTTAGAGATAGGTCTTGCTCAGTCCACAAACTGGAGTGCAATGATGCAATCAGAGCTTGCTGCAGCCTCAAACTCCTGGCCTCCAGTGATTCTCTTGCTTCAGCCTCCCAAGTACCTAGGACTACAGGCACACATCAGCACACCACATATCAACTGTTTGTAGAAACAGGGTCACACTAGGTTGCCCAGGCTGGTCTGGAACTCCTAACTTCAAGCAATCCTCTGTCCTCAGCCTTCCAAATTCTGGAATTACAGAAATGAGCCATTGTGCCTGGCCTCTTGAATTATGAATATTGAAAATGTTCTCAGTTTTCTAACTGCTTTGTGCTTATTTTGCTCATAACTGACATGAGAAAATCGGGCAATACATAAAAAATAATTTGTTTAAATGAAATTTAAATAAGAAATTGAATTGTTTTTTTAAATTGCCATTGTCTCTTACATAATGATAAGTATTATTAGTAGTTTTTATTTTATTTTCGTATCAACTGATCTTTTCAAAGATCAAGTCAATCAAGTAAATAGGCTTTTGGCGTTGGGTAGTAAGGTCGAGAAAAATCAAAAATCAAATTTGAAAACAAAAATATAATTAAGCCTGAATTTAGTGGAATTTAATCTAGTTAGCTATAGGCTAAATCCAATACCTTGGCATCTCCATAATTAGGCATAAGCAGCAGGCAACTTGTACTGGCAACAAACAGTTCACAACCCAGATTGAGGAGACAAACTGAGCTTTGGGGTTGGAAGGGAGACATAATTAGTGAGAGGAATTTTAAACTGGTAGAGCCCAGAGCCTTAGCTTCATCTAAAACAGAAACTCCAGGGGCTACACTCCTTACCACAAACCTTAACAGAGCCTGGAACCAGAATTAGTTAACCACTGCCAAATTCTTCAGTACCCCTGTTTTGTTTTGTTTGTTGAGTTTATTGTTGTTGTTGTTGTTGTTGTTGTTGTTGTTGTGTGTGTATGTTAAGTAGAGTTTCAGTGCCAAATTCTTCTTTTAAAACAGAATAGTTATGTACTGGGGATATTAGGTACTGAGCTCTTTGTGGGTTTTGAAATGCAAATTTGAGTTCAGGGGCCAAAAGAAAAAAAAAATTTACCCACCAAAACCAAAGAAGTGTTAGGCACTCTAGGAGGGAAATTTAGGAGGAAAGGCTAGGGGCCAGGCCAGGAGTTGGAAGGGAACAGTAGGGGGCAGGGCATGAGAGATTGCAATCTGCTACAGCAATGACTCTTCCCAAATCTCCAGTTGAGTACACGAAAGTCCATTAAATATTTGGTCCAAGTGGACTGCTTGTGCGAACCACTGAAAGGGCTAAGATTCACCTCTGTGTTGATCTGAGATAAAACATGGAACACAAAAGAGACAGCATCACTGGCAGAAGCAGAGACGTCTAAAGACTCCCAAAAAAATGTGGTAAGTGTCTTGTTTTTCTAAGACCAGCCGAGCGGGCGCAAAAGAACCAGCGGGTAGGCAAGTGTAACAGCAAAACTGCACGTTTATTTTGGTAACCTAAGGTGTGTGGGAGAAGTCTGTCGGCCTCCGGGGAAGGAGGCCGGCAGAGTCCCCCCGTGGGGCTCTCGGACTGACTTCCCACAGTCCCGACATCCCGACAGGAGTGGGGCTGCAAGAAGGCCGCAGGGCTGTGAGAAGGCCGCCTGGCTCAATGGCGGAGAGCGGCTTTTCTAGGAGTGGGAGGGCAATAGGTGGGGCATGGGCGTGTCAGGGGCGTTCCACAGGTGCGACCAGGTAAATCTTGGTCTCTTCAGATTGACGTCACCTGGCGCATGCCCAGTTGGTCTGCACCCTCCCTGGGCGCCTGCTGCATTTTCGCGCGCGTGGGAAGAGTTGGTGGTGAAGAAGAACCCGGAAGTGCACCATCTTGCCTCCGTTCGTCCAAACAGTAAGGTTTTTTTAATCTCCACAGTTTACACTATGTTTAGGTGGCTGCACAGGGGTCAGGGCCTAAAACTAGCATCCCCAATTTATCTTCTTTTGAGAAAAAATAAAACCATCTCTTAAGGAAAACAAAGTGTGAAATTCAGTGACCGTTAGTAAAATAGTCGAAATAAAAAAGGGCCTAAGTAAGAGGACGGAGTTTGGCTTGAATCATCTAAATTATTTTTATAACTTCATTAACAATTTTTACAAATTACAAAAATATGAATTATAATCCTATTTCATTTAAGGTTTTATCTCAAGCCAAATCATTTCACAATCTTGTTCAGATTGTCTCATTTATAGCATGTAATTGATAATGTTTGCAGCATGTGACAGAGCTGATCTCCTAAGACCATTAGATCTCACAGATTTATGGTTCTTTGCCTGCATAACCAAATCAAATATTTGAATATATATATATATATATTTCCCCTTGATTTTCAATTCAATTAGCTAAAAGAAGCATATAAGGTGATTAGTAAAATGGATGCCATTAAATAGTTCAATTTTCTTAATTTTAGTGAAGGGCTCTTATGGAAAATTATATCTGAGTAGGCAAAGAAAAATAAAAGCATATTTTCTAAGATAGTACCAAATGACATTATTATTCCCTATAATAAATAATTGAAAAATATTTGTCTATCCTTATTTTATTTTATTTTTTCAGATAGCGTCTCAGATAGATGTCGCTTAAGCTGGACCATCTAGGCTTACCACAACCTCTGCCTCCTGAGCTCAGGTGGTCCTCCCACCTTCAGCCTCCAGAGTAGCTGGGACTATAGGTGTGCACCATCATGACCAGCTAATATCCTTATTTTAAATGCCTTCACTTATTATATTTGGACTACATCATTCAACTACATATAGAAATAAATGTGCACATTTATCAGTTTGATAACATTTCAAAATATTCTATTAGACAATAATTTCAAAATTCAGATTGTATTTGGATATTAGTTTGTGAGTATTTGTTTCTCTGTTTTTGTTTTTCACTTTGGCCTGATCTCTGTCTCTCTTTTTATTTTTCTGTGTAAATGCTAAATCTAGCAAAGTCCTAAAACAATAAGTCAATACCAAATAATGACACAACACAAATATATTTACATGAAAATGTTCTAATCCCATGTGATTTTCTGTTTTACATATGAAGAAACTGAGACTCAGAGAGGTTAAGCAAGGTCCAATACCAGATCCCATTACCTCTACGAGGGGGAATGGGAGCAGGGTCCACCAACACTGGTATGGTGATAAGCTACCCCACAATGGTGTGGTGGATGACGTGAGGGGGTGCTACATACAGCAGCTGTGTGTAGTACGTGCCTTTTTCTGTTGCCACCACAATCAAGAACAAGATTAAGAATTCAATTAACTATTACCATGCTTGTTTTTAAAAAGCTAGAGAAATGAATTTTCAGAGGAGATTCTTTTTCTGTAGTTTATACAACAGATAAAAATGAATAGAAGTATTCATTTTAAGATCATATACATGAAATAACATCTATGCCTAAGTCAAAACTAAGATTTTAAAAATTATATATATTTGTGTATTTATATATGTATATAGTATATATATTTAAATATAATACAAATATAAATATACATATTTATATAATAGCCCAACACATATTTATGTAAAAATATAGAACATATTTATAAATATATAACATATAAATGATATATATCATATATAAATATATCATGTATTTTTAAAAGCTATTTTTAAAATATTTACATTTATATGTTCTAATCCCACAAGATGTTCTGTTTTACATATGAAGAAACTGAGACTCAGAGAGGTTAAGTGAGGTCAAATATCATATTACCAGGTAGTGAAGGAGGAGAAATTCAAATTCTAATTTGTGATTTAAATCCATTTTCCTTCGACATCACCAAAAACTGAAGAACATAGAGGTAATATAGATATAGACAAATGACACCCAGAAACCAAATTCCCTTTTTGTGCCATCAAATACTTAAAAGTTTCCAATGATTTGATTATTTAAACAGCATTGCTAATTTATATCTTCTATAGCAATGTGAGAATTGAGTAATACCTCAGTGAGTTAGGTTAGTTAATATGCTCAATCCTCTCTCACTTTAATTAGCTGAAAGATTGCTTCAACTTTTCAATTCTCTTTGTCCATGGAGACTTAACTTGAGATTCAACTTTCACTATGTGAAAATCACATTCTGTTTTTTTTCTCAGATAATCTGTTCAACTTTGTTCACCAAAATGATTGACAACTGTCCAGAATGAACAAAATTCAGATAAAACTTTACTAAGAATTACTGATCCATGAAAGAACGGTTTCTTTACACTGAAAGAAAAAAAAAAAAAAAAAAAACAAGAACATAGCTGGATTTAGAATTTTAAAATATTTTATATCATTTTATAGACTTATATGTATTTATATGATAACTGTCATCTACTTAAATGTATTTATGCTTTTATATATCTATATGTGCATCTTAAGTAGTAATTTTTTAAAAAAAGATTATGTGAGATCCCCAAGACTGAAACACATTTACTTGAAGTACAATCACAGGAAAAACAGCATATACAATGAACTATGCAGAGATATGAAAATTACAATTGAAAGTTTAGTATTGACTGGACCATATCCTTTTCTACATAGGACCTTGCATTTTACATATTTTATGTATTTTCTATTGTCTTTGAAATGAAGTTGAGTACAAGTTGCTATCTAAAATCAACAGAAACAGCAACTGAAGAATCAAGGAATTTATACAGTCTATTCTCATTATTCAGGCAAATGTCTTAGTTTGTTATGAATCCCGTTTTGGCTCTTCATTTAGTCTAGTCATAGAGGCAATGAATTGATGACATATTAACACAGAAAGGAAATAAACTTTATTTAACTGAATTTAGAACCGTATTTTAAAGGCCACATGATTACATGGCATATAAAATCATAAAACTTAAAGGCGAACTGCCTTTGAAATGTTTAAGCTGTTTCCAACCATCATGTGTTTGTGTGTGTAACGTGACGTACAATAGCCAGTTTTTGCCATCTGTAGTGTTGCCCTTAGCAACAAAAAAGCATGTGACAGTGCTTATGTGACTCTGCTGGCCTGCAACAGTGTGTAGAAGGATTTAAGCAAAATGAAACAGAAATATTGATCCAGACAACTGGAATTTTCAACTTTATTGCAATGATAATGCTGACTGGAAACGAAAGAGAAGAAGGTAGCAAAGAAAAGCCAAGAAAACTATTTGGAGTGAGAGACTATGGCAATATAAAAAGTATATTTTCTAGAAGTTATTATAAAGTTTAATTTAAATTATGTACATGTATAACAGATATATATATAATTTTCTTCTTTTACACCATTGTGTTATAATTTGCATTTACTAAATAAAGTTAAACCCTACTGTGTTGCTTGATATGAAAGGGGGTAGTTCTATGTTACACACACCTTTCTCTATTGCCATCACAGTTAACAGCATGATTAAGAATTCTATTAACTATCACCATGCTCGTTTTCAAAAAGCTAGAGAAATGAATTTTCAGACGAGATTATGTCTGTAGTTCATACAACAGATTAAAATGTATAGAATTATTCATTTTAAAATCATATATATGGAATAATATATAATCATGCCTAATGCAAAACCATAAGATATCTCATATATATACACACACATATATATACATATACATACACACACATATGTATACACATATATATTTATATATAGTTTAGGGAGCTTCAATAAAGTAGAGAAAGAGAAAATTCTGTAGTGTACATTTGTACTTTTGTAAACAAACCTAACTTATTCACCCTGTTTTTAAGAAACTCTGGGGCTGGGCGCGGTGGCTCCAGCCTGTAATCCCAGCATTTTGGGAGGCCGAGACGGGCGGATCACGAGGTCAGGAGATCGAGACCATCCTGGCTAACATGGTGAAACCCCATCTCTACTAAAAAATACAAAAAACTAGCCGGGCGAGGTGGCGGGCGCCTGTAGTCCCAGCTACTCCGGAGGCTGAGGCAGGAGAATGGCGTAAACCCGGGAGGCGGAGCTTGCAGTGAGCTGAGATCCGGGCCCACTGCACTCCAGCCGTCTCAAAAAAAAAAAAAAAAAAAGAAAAGAAAAAAAAGAAACTCTGGCTATGTATCTTCAACCAGAAAGAAAAAAATGCAGATGTGACAACATAAGGACAAGTGCTAGATAAATATCATGTAAAGAAATATGCTTCTGGGTAATTTAATTATTCAAAGTTTCAGTGCATTTAGTAGTCTACTGTGAAGAGAACTATGGTGGAGAAAACAAATCTCAAAAGGGAAAATACCTTCACTTTTACTATTGTATATTTACTATTGTAAAGAAGAAAATCAGTAGATGAACTTTACACTTCCTAATAGTTCAATTGTTAGGAGATCACAAAATACTGAGCATTTGTGATACATAAGTCCTTTATATTACTTCACTGTGAAATCATGCCCATCTTAGAGATGAGAAATTTGGAGAGTTTATAACAGAGTATGTTAATTTCCCATTGCTTCTACTCAGTAATTAAGTCTGTATTTTCACCCAAGACTTGTCCCCTACTCTTGCTCTCCACTAATCCACTTGGATAGAAGGAAATGTGTATGCATGCTCGTTCAATATCATAGTGTCTCCTAAAACTGCAAGAGATAAGTAGTCCATCTGAACTCTGAGCTTCCAAAAAGTCAAATCAGTAAGTCATGACAAATTTTAGTTCTCTAATTTTTCCAAAAAATATTAATTTAGTTCTGTTTCTATGTCAGACATTGTGTTAGTCACTAGAAAGAGAATATTGGTAAAACAGGCGTGGTTCCTGCCTTATGTGTTCCAGCCTTGCCTCATGTATTTGTGGCTTCATGGAATTACCATGGTCTTTCCTCTTAGTCCTCATCAAAATGGTAAAATACAACATTAATCGAGTGTTATGTTTAGTTTTGTTTTCTAATAAGAATGATAAGAAGTTATCTTATGTTCACTGCTATAACCTAGAACTGTGTCTGATTCCATAATTATGCTCCAAAGAATTATTAAAGAAATTAGACCTAAATATGTAATTAAAACTATGGAAGCAGGCATACTGGTTTTATAAGGGGCAGGAGAAAATACCAGATAGCTTCAGAAATGAAGAAGAGATATGAAAACGGAGACAGTAATTGGAAAGAACACTTAAGAAGTTTGGCTACCAATGGGAGGAACAAGATAAGATAGCTTGAAAGAAAAGAAGAGATAATAAAATGTTTTAAAGTTTTTGGTTTAACTTTTTTTTTTTCTTAAGATAGAAGAAATTTCAATAAGCTTAACTGTTGATTAGAAGTATGGTAGATGCTACTTGTCCTCCAAAAGTTATTCTCTTTTTCTATAAAAAGTGTTAGCTTGGCACATGGCCGCTGAGTTACAGACTAAATTTCTGAACTTCCCTTGCAGCTAAGTGTGGCCATAAACTCTAGTCAGTGGTATATGTGTGAAAGTGATCTTTGCAATCTCCGCAAGGCTTAGTTAAGAAAACCAAACACCGCATGTTCTCACTCATAGGTGGGAACTGAACAATGAGATCACCTGGACTCGGGAAGAGGAACATCACACACGGGGGCCTATCATGGGGAGGGGGGAGGAGGGAGGGATTGCATTGGGAGTTATACCTGATGTAAAGGATGAGTTGATGGGTGCTGACGAGTTGATGGGTGCAGCACACCAACATGGCACAAGTATACATATGTAACAAACCTGCACGTTATGCACATGCACCCTAGAACTTAAAGTATAATAATAACAAATAAATAAATAAATAAATAAAAATGCTTAAAAAAAAAAAAAAAGCAAACTTTGTGCTCTCCACTTCTTCCCTTCCCTTTCCCTCTTTCACAGGCTATAATGTGGTAAAATTGTAGGGACTTACTTCCATCATATGAAGAGTTACTGAATGTATCAGAGACAGCCTACAGTTCATCTCCACAATAATTAGTAAGAGAAAAATAATCATTTATGTTATTACTAGTGTCTTTATTTTAGAGTCTCTTTTCCCCCACGCTTCTTTAGCTTACATTTTTAGTATAGGAAGGATCCAGTGGAGGGAGAAGTTAGATGCACCATAGTTAAAAGAAATAAATAAGGTTCATAAGAAACTGTAAAAATAAAGAATCACACCATATATTGCCTATATGAAAATAAGATATATATAGCAGTCTTTACTGGCTCTGACACATGAGAGAAATTTCTTTTGAGATCCTCTATCTTCAAGATATAGTCAAGAACATTTTAAAATACATATATTGTATTTTATACAACTGCTTATTTTATCATTCCTCAGTGCCTATATATGAACTCATGTCAAACCTTACTTAATAAATATGGCTCCGTGAATCTAAATTTATATAGATACAGCTCTATTAAATGGTAAGAATACAGACTTCATAGGATTTTTATGTAATAAAATTGGGCAATATACAGTAGCAAGTTCAGTACTGGAAGAATGAGGATGTTGTTAAGGGTAAAGATATTTTAAGTACATATTGTGAGTCCTGCACAATATTGGTCAATTTAACTATATTAGTTTATTTAATATTGATAATGATCCTCAGAGATAAATTTTGTTGAATTAGGGTTTTAGAAATGTAGAAACAGAGAGGCCGTGTATTTGTCCATTGTCTCACAGCTATTAAGTGGTTTATATAGAGTTCAAAGATTAAATGTCCAATTCCTAATTCTCTGCATATTTCACTACTCTCCTGATAACAACATTCTTATTTGAATTCTAATTCAAATGTCTATCATCTTAAAAATAAAATATCTACTAATCCAACTCAAATATCTAATAAACCATCAATAAGTAGTTTAAGGGACTATAATTAATGGAATACTAGCTTATAAAAAATTGCTTATTCCATTTCATGCCTGTGACTTAGGGGAATTATAATTAAATGTGATCCTACTTCAAGTCTACATACTAAGTCTGATTACTTTCATCTGTAATTTGTCCTAGCCACCAGCCATTACTTTGTTAAAATCAGGACTTCCTCTTTTTACAGACTTCTCTAACTTGCAAACTTTCAAGGCCGGGAGTGATGGCTCATACCTGTAATCCTAGAACTTTGGGAGGCTGAGGCGGGTGGATTGCCTGAGGTCAGGAGTTCTAGACCAGCCTGGGCAACACAGTGAAACCCAGTCTCTACTAAAAACTAAAAAATTAGCTGGGCGTGGTGGCGTGTGCCTGTAATCCCAGCTACTCGGGGGCTGAGGCAGGAAAATCAATTGAATCCAGGAGAGGGAGATTACAGTGAGCTGAGATAGTACCACTGCCTTCCAGCCTGGGCAACAGAGCAAGACTCCATCTCAAAAAAAAAAAAAAAAAAAAAAAAAACAAATAAAAAAGTAACTTCATAGATTTGAAGCTACTTTTCAGAACAAAAGTATGTCACCTCTGCTTGTTCCCAATAAAGGGAGTACAGTACCACTATGTCATTATAAACAAATGAATTTATAAACAACCTTTCATAAGTTACTGTTTTCATAGAAAAAGGAGCTTTTGAACACTTTTGCTCCAGTGTTTCTCAAATCTTAGCCGTCAGTAAATCCTATGACTGGTGCTTAGCCAGTAACAACCTTCAGAGAATAGAAGTTGAAAAGCTTACTCTATAGTCAGATTGCTTGTTCAAATCTCAGATCTTTTCACGTCCTAAAAGCAGGTTATTGTGCAAGTTACTTCATGCCTCTCGGCCTCTGTTACCTTATCTGTGGAAAAGGTTGTTGTGAAGGGTAAGAGATAATTTATGTAATTACAGTTAAAGAATATTTAAGATTGGCCGGGCGCAGTGGCTCAAGCCTGTAATCCCAGCACTTTGGGAGGCCGAGGCAGGCGGATCACGAAGTCAGAAGATTGAGACCATCCTGGCTAACACTGTGAAACCCGGTCTTTACTAAAAATACGAAAAAAAGAAATTAGTCGGGCATGGTGGCGGGCGCCTGTAGTTCCAGCTACTCTGGAGGCTGAGGCAGGAGAAGGCGTGAACGCGGGAGGCGGAGCTTGCAGTGAGCCGAGATCACGCCACTGGGGCCGACAGAGCAAGACTCCGCCTCAAAAAAAAAAAAAAAAAAAGAATATTTAAGATGCATATTGGTTAAAATATCCTAAGCTTTTTCTTTTTTTTCTTTTTTTCTTTTTTTTCTTTTTTTGAGAGGGAGTCTGGCTCTGTTGCCCAGGCTGGAGTGCAGTGGCGGGATTTTGGCTCACTGCAAGCTCAGCCTCCCGGGTTCACACCATTCTCCTGCCTCAGCCTCCCAGGTAACTGGGACTACAGGCGCCCACCAGCGTGCCTGGCTAATTTTTTGTATTTTTTGTAGAGACAGGGTTTCAACGTGGTGTCGATATCCTGACCTCGTGATCCTCCCGTCTTGGCCTCCCAAAGTGCTGGGATTACAGGCGTAAGCCACTGTGCCCAGCCCACTTTTGCATTTTATTTACACATATTCAGCCATTATTCAACCCAGACTTTGTTTATTCTTAAGAAAAAGTATTAACTCACTCAAACTACACAGTTATTGAGAAAATTTAAAAATTATAAACCACTGTTAAAAACAATTTTGAAAACATAAGATACACTTCTTAAATCTTAAGAGGAGATTTTTAAATATCTAGAAAGCTGAAAGCTTACATATAAAATGACATTTCTTTACTAAACTCTAGTACTATACTTATCTTTGTCACAGCTTTAGTTTTTTAAAGTAATGATTCAAGGAGTTTTAAATCTACACATACATATGCACAGAAACACACATACACAACATGTGCATAAATCTGGAATTTTAGCTCAATGCTCAACTATATCCATTGATACAATTCATTCCTATTGTGGGTATGACAGAGACAGTGTTTATTTATTTATTTCACTGTTTCCAAACAAAGATTCACACACCAAATCATGGAGGTAAATTATGAATAAGATAGGCCTGGCGTAATGATAAGGCCTGGCACACGATGGGTCGTGCCTGTAATTCCAGCATTTTGGGAGGCCAAGGTGAGAAGATTGCTTGAAGTCAGGAGTTTGAGATTAGCCTGGGCAACAAAACAAGACCCTATTTCTTAAAAACAGAAAAAAAAAAAAAAAAAAAAAAAGCCAGGTATGATGGCACACACCTATAGTTCTAGCTACTCTGGAGACTGGGGTGGGAGGATTGCTTGAGCCCAGGAGGTTCAAGGTTGCAGTGAGCTGTGAGGCACCACTACACTCTAGCCTATGCAACAGAGTGAGACCCTATCTCAAAAAAGAAAAAAAGAAAGAAAAAAAGATAAAAAGCTAAACTCTATAAGAAGAAACTAAAAATAGAGTAACTTAAAAGAGGTTTCTCTTTTAATTGGTAGTCTGGTCCCACATTCCTGGGCTGGCATCTATCTTCACTATCAGAGACTTCACTATTAGAGACTCAGATATTTTACATCTTATTGCTCTGTCATCCCTAAAATAGGGTCCTCATCCACATAGCAAAAGGTAGTTTACTACCACATCCATATTTCAGCCTTGGGAAGGGTAAGGGAGATATGGTACAAATTTTTATTTTTATGGGCATAACCCAGTAGTTGAAAACATAACTTCCAATTGTATTTATTTACCAGAAAATTATTACATCCACCACCTTAGCAGAAAGAGAAACTAGGAATTGTAGCCTAAGCTGGGTAGGCATAAGTCTAGCTAAGACTTAAATAGAAGAAATGGAGAAAAGGAAGCAGAAACATCAGTCTCTAACATAGTATAGCAAAGCCCAATCCATTTGAATGCACAGATTCAAAAGTTGCTGACAATCTTGTTTGCCAACCTCTTTTACTTATTCTGAAAAATTTAGATTTAGGTACAGAACAATAAATTATGACTCTGAGAAAAATATTTTGCAATTTATTCTTGAATACATTGTTTAATGTCATCTGAGCTTTCATTCTGAATGGAGAGTAAAGCATTAATAAAGCTCAGTCTAGGGGTTCAGCCGGGGAAAGGCCCCTGGGTAGGGGAAGCAAAATGTTACTGTGGACTTAAGGAAAAGGAAGTTGGAAATAATTTTCAATTTTCAGTATTGAAAAGAGTCTACAAAGAATATGCTGTGCCTGACATCTTGCTTTCTTTTCTCTACTAAGGGCAATATACAAAGAGAAACAGAAAAAAAAAAAAAAAAAAGAATTACAGATTTAAAAAAGCAAGAGAATATAAACAAAAATACGTTCAACTGGAATTTGTATTGGGATTGTATTAAATGGTTGAACTAATTTGTGAAGAATTGATATCATTGCGTCCAAGAGCATGGAACTGCTATTTTTCCTATCATCTTCTATGTTTCTTTTTTAAAAGTTTTAAGTTTTCTCTGTAGAGTTTTTTGCATTCTGGATGATTTTAATTGAAACATACTATATAGATATTGTTGCTCTTATAAATGGTGCCTCTTATTAGATTTTGTAATTCATTATGATTGGTAAAGCAAATAGGATAGATTTTAAACCTAGAAAACTGCTTCAATTACCTCATTACTTCAAAAAATATTGCCATTGGTTCTATTGTTTTTTAAAAAATACATGATAGTATCTTCTGCACATTGTGAAATTTTATCTCAACACTTTCAATCACTGCATCTCTGTTTGACACCAATGAACACTTTCAAAGTGAAATATTTTGCTCTCTTAATTTTTCTCATTTTGGTTTTTGGGGCCTCTTTACTTTCTGAATTTGTTACTTCTTCATTTATCTTCCATACCTCTTGGCTTTTCTTTTGTGTAGTATACTTTAGCTTCATTCTGGGAGAGTTTTTCATTCTGAACTTTTCTATTTACTAGTTTATTCTCCATCAGTATGTATGCTAATTTTTCTTCCATTGACTATTTTTCCCAAACACTTATTTTTCATACTTTGTATATTTTCACTTGGAATTTTGGGAGAATATTTTGTTCTAGTTTCAAATTAGGCCTATATTTTTTGTCTCCTTAAGTACATTTATCAGGCTTATTTTAAATTCTTGATTTATGTGTTATAATAATGCTGCCTCAGATGGTATATTCTGTTCAAGTTTTCTTTCCTTTTTCCACTCTAGTAGTTGTAGTCCTCTGGCTTCTGGTTATTTTTGTCTCTAAAGTTATGTTATGTTATTGTGACAGATGTGAGAAAGGCCCCAAAACCAGGTTTTACCCTATGTCTGCTCTAATGAGTTAATGTGATTACTGTGGATGATCTTCAGAATAGAATACAATAAGCAATTGTTGTTTATTACGAGTTTCAAGATTATAACTGTGAAATCTACTGTGCTTCCTAATTTAGCACCTGTGACAATCTATGGTCTAGGCTATTGCTTCCAACTTTTAAAATTTAAGGGAAGACACTGATTGTCCCAAGGAAATGTGTTCAGAGGAAAGAACATGGCTAATACTCAAAATAGGAAATACTCAAAATAAGTTAATGTGAAAAATAATAGTATAGAAGCAACTCAAGAAGGAAATGATGAGTTGCAAGGTCAGATTGAAGAACTGTTCCAGAAGGCAGCAATAAACAATAAGCTAAAATTTAAAAAATTAATAATAATAACAAAAAACTAAAAGACATGGAGGATAGAAATAGATACATATGGTGCGTTGTATGAGATGAATCATTTAGCTTATAAGCAAGCAACCCAACCCTATCTAAATATATATCTCAGTATGCTTTAACTCATGTAAACTTACAAAATTGCATTTCTCACTGAAAAAAAAAAAATCAAGAAATAAAACAATTCCTAAGGTTAGTGATGAAAGTATAAAGTCCAGAGATAATAAACTAGTGATTTTCCATTAAAAAAAAGTAACTTTAGAGAGGCAAATCAAATGTCACTCTGTTCATACAAGATTCATGAAACTGTTTCAGGGAGGGTTTTGTTTCTTGCAAAAGTTATTCACCAACAAGAGACAGTTTTTGTAAAATTTAAAATGTAGCTAATTCTCCATGTGATTATGCAGTGTAATTCAAAGAAACTCAAGAATTTCTACAAATAATTTTTTGAGGCAAGAAGATGCTAAAGTCACTTCTACTGCCACTAAACTTTACTAAAAGTTGGTTTGAACACTTTAATTGCTTTTAAATAGATGATTGAAGCTGTGAAGAGGTGGCAGCAGCTGACATGTTGCCATGGTAGCATTTCCTCCCCAGCTGAGGAGGCTATACAGAAGAAAGGATATAGGTCATAAAATGTTTATACTGACAAAACAACCGCATATTAAAATCAAATGCTTTTGTAAACATCATAAGCCAGATGAGAGTTGTGAAATCTAGTTTCAGGCTATTAAAGACAGACTGATTTATCTTTAGCATGATGTATCAAGCTGTACTGTGAGAATGGAGCATTCAAGGTCAAGAATACTCTCCTTCCTGCATACTGGTAATTCCTTTTTTTTTTTTTTTTTTTTTTGAGACGGAGTCTCGCTCTGCCACCCAGGCTGGAGTGCAGCGGCCGGATCTCAGCTCACTGCAAGCTCCGCCTCCTGGGTTCCTGGGTTCACGCCATTCTCCTGCCTCAGCCTCCCGAGTAGCTGGGACTACAGGCGCCCACCAGGTCGCCCGGCTAGTTTTTTGTATTTTTTAGTAGAGACGGGGTTTCACCGTGTTAGCCAGGATGGTCTCGATCTCCTGACCTCGTGATCCGCCCGTCTCAGCCTCCCAGAGTGCTGGGATTACAGGCTTGAGCCACCGCGCCCGGCCTGGTAATTCAATTTTTAAAAATTGAAAGACGATGAAAGTTTTTCTATCAGTTTCTTCTGTGTTCCTTGCAATAAGGATGTATTTAATTGAAAAATTCTTCTGGAAGGTAGTTCATCTTTGAATAAACTACTCCAGGTTAAGGAGGATCAACTCTATGATCAATAAATATCTGTTGGTTAATTAATTTTGTACTCTGACATGCAAGTAAAAAAGATCTAACTACAATGAGAGAGGGAATGAGAGAGAGATAGGTGGGAAGAAATGGAGTAAAGTTGGCCAGTAGTTGAGTGGGGAGGCAGAATGAAAGAAATATGATGGAAAGCAGGAAGGAAATAAAAAGGGAAGAAAGGAGGGAAGGAAGGAAGGAAGGAAGGAAGGAAGGAAGGAAGGAAGGAAGGAAGGAAGGAAGGAAGGAAGGAAGGAAAGGGAGGGAACTGGGAAGTGTCATTTCTTCCAGATGAAAGGAAGAGGGTGATATTTGCAAGACAGTGGCTGAAATGGAAATTTGTAAATTGCCTTAACAGCATTAATCATTCCTCACATCTTCAGACAATTGAACTGTTCTTTATGAGGAATTCACACTTCACCATTTTTATTGAATTTGGTTTAGATAATTAACTCAAGGTGCTGTTCTAAGGATAGCAGCTGATTGGTTTAAGCTGATAATGTATCCCATTCTTCCTTGGAAAAAGTAGTTAGTTCAGGGACAGGCAGATAACGCAATCTGAGCACCTGTTTTTTTTGTTGTTGTTGTTTTGTTCCTAGAACATAAAGCCCTTTTAACCTTTTCCTGTATTGTTAATACAAAAATTTGAGGTCTCTCTGCAGCCATCTCGGTACAACTAGGAAAAAGCTTGAAACTGGTAGAAGCCATCAATGAAGTCTGGAGATAGAGACACCCTAGGAGAAGGTGACTTGCATCTGGTGACATTTAAGCCCTGAATCTGAAACCAATCCTATAAACATTATAAAAATTAGGGAAGAAGGGAGGTGAAGAAACAAAAATAAACCAAGATTGCACCAAACTCAGCATTAATCATTAGGTAAACTTGATCTCTGACCCACTTCCTAATAGTTGTTTCCTGCCTATTTCCACCCCCACCCTAGAATCACATAAACCTGGTCACAAGATTACAGTACTCCCTAAATGTTCTATAGATGACGACTTAAACATTGTGAAAAGTTACATTTTCCATTAGAGATATTCATTCAGGTCCTGCATACTAATGAAACTACTGATGCTAGCTGAGCTGAAGGATGTCACTAATTCCACCTGGTCTAAGACCCCATGAGTAGCTGACACACCAAAAGAAATGTAGTTTCCGGCCAGGTGCGGTGGCTCAAGCCTGTAAACCCAGCACTTTGGGAGGCCGAGACAGGCGGATCACGAGGTCAGGAGATCGAGACCATCCTGGCTAACATGGTGAAACCCCATCTCTACTAAAAAATACAAAAAACTAGCCGGGCGAGGTGGCGGGCGCCTGTAGTCCCAGCTACTCCGGAGGCTGAGGCAGGAGAATGGCGTAAATCCGGGAGGCGGAGCTTGCAGTGAGCTGAGATCCGGCCACTGCACTCCAGCCCGGGTGACAGAGCGAGACTCCGCCTCAAAAAAAAAAAAAAAAAAAAAGAAATGTAGTTTCCACAACCTGATGATTTCATCTCCCTTGCTTTAACCTATTAACAATCCCAATTTTCTAGTCCCTAGCCCTACACAATCCCCTTAAAAATCCCAGCCAAGATGTCCTCAAGGAGACAGATGTAAGGGTCTCTTCTTGTCTCCTTACTAGGCCTCTCTTTGATCATTAAACTCTTCCACTTCTACAAACCCTGCTGTCTCGGTGTATTGGTCTGTAACTGCACAGTGGGCATATGGACTTGTTGGTTCTATAGTAAACCTGTAAACTAAAAAATATAATTCTAAACTCTTCAACTGACTGAATGGACCCACCCTTGGCCAAGGGGACCCTAGATAAACCTTAAAAACTGAGTTCTTGGCCATAATCAGAAAGCTTATCAGACATGCCTTGTTGCCAGGTGCAGTGGCTCATGCCTGTAATCCCAGCACTTTGGGAGGCCGAGGCGGGCAGATCACCTGTGGTCAGAAGTTTGAGACCAGCCTGGCCAACAAGGTGAAACCCTGTCTCTACTAAAACTACAAAAGTTAGAGGGAAGTGGTGGCAGGCGCCTGTAATCCAAGCTACTCAGGGGACTGAGGCAGGAGAATCACTTGAACCCAGGAGGCTGAGGTTCACACCATTGAACCCAGGAGGCAAGATTGCACCATTGCACTCCAGCCTGGGGGAAATGAGCGAGACTTTGTCACAAGAAAACTTAAAAAAAAAGACATACCTTGTTATACCCCCTCCTTTTTGGAGTTTAAGCACAACTGACAAACATTAAGTTAAAAATAGAGGTCACGAGACTGACAGAACATTCTTTGTGTCAATAACATAACAACTTATAAACAAAGCCTAAGGCCATGCAAGGCAAGGGTTCAGTCATGCCCTAAAAACCATAAAATCTCGTTGAACAGTTTTTTAAAATTATACACCTGGTATAATGTGGCTTACACACATGACAGATAGCAGACCCCCTTGCCTTAACTAAAGCATTCCTTTTAACTGACTTCAAGTCTTTAGACAAAGCTTAGCTCCTTTAACCAAATGCCAAACTAACAATCCTTAAAAACACCTTATGACTTAAAAATCCCAGCTTTGAGATGTCCCACCTTTTCAGGCCAAACCAATGTACAATTTCCATGTATTGACTTAAGATTTTACCTGCAATTTCTGTCTCCCTAAAATGTATAAAACCAAACTGCAACCCAACTGCCTTGGGTGCACTTTCTCAGGACTTATTGAAACGGTGTTCCTGAGGCATGGTCACTCAAATCTGCTCAGAATAAAGCTCTTCAAAATATTTTACAGGGCTTATTTTTAGTATTTTTTTTTTTTTTCATTAACAAACCAACTACAACAGAAGGCAGAACTATCCATGAGCTGCAGGAGAAATTACATCCCTTATTTTGACTAAACCAGTTTAAGCTGAGTTTTCCATTTCTTATTTTGGGAAAGAATGCTAATAAAGTTTCCCTTGATTCCCAAATCTTCCTACTCCTTTGAACCAAATGAAAGTAACTGAAGTAATTAAGACAAAATAATGGTCATATCTCTGGGTTAGGATTCCATGAAAATGCCTTGAACTCATATTTGTCACCTTCCATGTGTAACAGAAAGGATTTCAAAATAAGCAAGACAACGTCTATGACATTGATCTGTGAAATTTGCAGATATCAGGATAAAATCACTTTTGCTAGATCCAGACAAAATAGGACTGAGAAGGCACAAAGGAGATGAGCTCATACAAACATGCTTAACTAAAAAATTGTTTCCAAGGACTTTCTAAAAACCCCACAAGAAATCCTTTCATGTCCTTCACGTTTCCTGTTTTCCACAGCGCGTACGTTTCACACATATTCATATACTCCTATGACAAGATTTATTACTAGATTTTCTTTAAGACTGTAATAATTTGGATAAGATGTCCTGGAAAGAATATTTGCCCAGTAATGGCATCTCCACCAATGAACTGACAACAACTCTGGCTTTGAGTCTCTAGAACCAATAAACTCTGTTTATAAGTAGCTTATGTGAACTTCTCCCATGTTGCCAATAAGAGCCTCCTTTTACCTTTCTCTCACCAGATGCACTTGTGGCTGGCCACTCAGTGCATACTGGATCCTAATACTTATTTCTCATTCCCTCAAAAACTCACATAGCTGGAGATATTTTTCTCTAATTTTTGCAGGGAAGGGGAGCCTTGATAGAGCCTCGAAACTAGCAAAGGCCAGGATGGGTAACGCATAATTAATAAGGAGGTAGATATTTTATTGTCATTATTTAAAAAATCCTGAGGAATTAAATTTAAATAACTGCCGAGAGAGGTGACAGAATTGATGGAGTATAGAGCTGCAGACCAAGCTACTTTGATTTATATGAACTGCCAGCCAACACATATTAGTAAATATTATGTGCCGTCTATGTTACATTCATATACCGATAAATCCCACCTGTTTATGGACATTTCTATCAGTAATAATAAAAAGCATAACTGTTAAATTATAAAGAATTTGACTGGCATTTGCCTCTGGTTCCTAGGAAAAAATAAATTATTGAGATTTGCCAAGTGATAGTATTTCTTTGTTATTCACGGCAGGCTTTGATAATTTATGTTAATGAGATTACCCATGATGGTCATTTCTTTTGGCTTCTGTTAGCCAGATGATTTGTGATGGGCCTAAGCCACTCCCGGAAAACCAACCATGTGATAAGGGGATTGGAGCTTTGACTCACATGGAATCAGCCCAAGTTCCAACTTCAGGAGAAAAGAGGCTAGAAGTTGAACTCAATCAGGTGCCCAATGATTTAACCAATAATACCTACTTAATGAAACTGCAATAAAGACTCTGGACATCAAAAATTGATGGTCTTTCTGCTTGGTGAATACACTGATGTGGCAAGAGGGTGATGTGCTCTGATTCCGTAGGACGAGTTCATAGAAGCCTTGTGCTTCTTTCTAGGTTGTACTGTAGGTGTCTTCATTTGGCTGGCTCTCCTGATTTATGTCCTTTGTAATACAACTGTAATCATAAGTATAGTGCTTTCCTGATTTCTGTGTCCTTTTAGCAAGTTATCAAAACTGATTCGGAGTCATGGAAACCTCTGAATTTATAGCCAGTCAGTAATAAGAAGTATAAGTGTCTCCTGACAACCCTAAAGTGTGGCTCTAGTGTATCAAGTCAGGGAAGTATTCTTAGGGACCATGTCTTTTAATTTGTGGGGTCTGTGCTAACTCCAATTGGTCAGCTGCAGAATTGAATTGCAGTGGACCTGGCTGGGTTTAGAAGATTTGTGCTGAAATGGAACAACAGCGTAAACACCATAATAAAATTTCAGGAACTAAAAAATATGTAAGAAAACAACATATCTCAGGTACAAGTCTAATACAATGATATTTAAAGATAAAATAAATTTTCCCTTGGCATTTTTTCAGTAAAGTATAGCTAGGATTTAAGAAGAATTTTATGGAATGCACTGAGCTTTTGGGAGACACTTCAATGAAAGATTTGTCAAGAGAGATATTTTTAAACAGCTTTTAAATTAGAGTTGCTGCTGTTCATAGCTCACAGTTGAAGACTGAGAGAATTGCGACTGCACATGAAGACAGTCATACCTGAATTCCCTTCTGCACCTCATTCGTTATTTATGAGCATTTTTACAAATCCTATAAAATCCACTTCTCAAACCCTACTCACAGTAATATTCCCTGTAAAAGATGGACCTTATCAGAAATCCACTAGCATTGTCAGGAAATACTGAGTGTTGATTTAATGTCAGTTATTATAATTTTATTCTGTTCTGTGCAGTTGTAATATTTTATCCAGCAAACTTCAACTACACCAGAGTCAGCGTAGACTTAGCTACTGAAATCAAGGGAGAGAGAAGGGTGGTTATAGAGATGTTACTAATTAATCCTGAATCTAAGTTTAAAAAGAGATGAGGACAAGAGGTGGGTGTTGACAGATAAAAAAAAAAAAAAATTCCTACCACCCCTAACAGATCTCTTCTTGGCCAAAGGGACCCCAGAGAAACCTTGGAGGCTGATTTCCCAGCCATGATGGCATAGGAGGTTGGGCGTGCCTCATTACAAACCCTCCTTTTCTATCCACCATTAGGCTTTCTTTCCTAAGGGCTAAACAGAAATCATCCCTTTTAGAAGACTCCATCACTGATTTCAACCAACTGATTTAAATTGCTTCTGATTTCAACTGCTGCTCCTCCCTTTTGCAGTTTCAACACAACAACTGACCAGCATTCCTTCTTAATAAGAGACCAGCAACTATGGAGTGGTTCTGGACAGTCTACAGAGGATCCACATTAAGTATATTCCTGTCTTCTCTTTCACATTTTGCAGACAGCCAAAAACTCTGCCCTTGGACCCATGAAGAGGCATGAGGCCCAATTGTGCATGTGCACGTTTCTCCTTTCGGAAATATTTATGACATTAATGACTCTTTCTATAGCTCATTGAATATGTATATGTAGCCACCTATTCAGCATACATCTGTCTTATTCTTCTGAGCCTCCTCAAGTGCCTGTTTCTGGCCTCTGTCCAGAGGCTATGCTTCCCAGGCTATGAAAATGGCCACCTTGCAGGCTGCAACCCTTTATGAGAAATAAAGCTCTGCTTTCCAAATTTATGAACCTGCCATTCTTTAGTTGGCAGTATGATTAGTGAGGATGTAGAGGGCTCAATAGACTGGAGGAGTATAGAGTAGAAGAAGTGTTTCTGTGGGGCACTTAGAGGCGGGGTGGAAGTGTGGGAAGATGCCAAGTTATTTTTCTAGTCTCATTTTAAGCCCTCTGCATTCAGAGGACCAAGACGCCCAATCACCCTAGCTGGTTGTATTTAGAAGAAGATAATATAACTCAGAGTCAAACACTGGTAAATTCAGAAGTAAACACTAAAAGTATTTTTTTTTTCTTGCAAACTCCTACATACCTGAAAAACAAACTTCCTAATGCTGTGTCTGTTTTGTTCACAATTCATTTTGAGGTGACTGGTAGAATTTAATGAATTTTTGTGTGAAATTATTCTAGACTTTTTAAAACAATGTCCCTCTGAGGCATTCCTGAAATCAGGCACAGTAATAACTTATCCCATTTAAGCTGTTCCAGGAGACTAGGAGACCAGTTCAGTCCAGCTCCTCAAGACATGAAAACACTTCTCTCTTAAAGTCTCCTCTGTCACCCTTACTCCATGGATTCCAGTGACTGGTATATCATGTATATTCCTCAGAGCAATTCAGGTACCAATATACTATATTCCCCAGAGCAACTAGGGATTCAGTATAATTTGTTTATTTTACAAATATGTGAATAATATTCCTTTACAAGGCATTAGGTCACATTCTTAAATACTTTGTAAACATTGAAGCATTTCATCCTAACATAGTAATACCTAATTTATAGGGTTACTTTTTATTATATGTATATTTTGAATAAGGAAATTGAGTTACAGAAAGGTGACTTAACAGAAACTTACAGAAACTTGGTTAACATCATAACTAATAAGTGGCATGATTTGAACCTAGACCATCTGACTCCAAAATTACGCATTGTTCACTCCACTTTTCCACTTCTCAGTGATCTGTAAAGGATATTAGGTTTCTGCCAACAGATTTGTAGGAGGCACTTTAAGCAATGGAAACAGAATGAATAAACACATGGAAAGCAATAGGACGTTTAAAAAATCTAATGTGCTCAGATGTGACTGATCTGATGCTGGAATGAAACAAGAGTGGTATGATGACACAAGATGGCCAATTAGACATAGCTGGGAAACACCTCTCTCACTGAAAGAAACCAAAATATTGAGTAAACCATCACACTTTGAACAGATCTTTTAAGAGAAAACACTGAAAGTTGACAGACATGCAACAGAAACACTGAGATGGAAGAGACAGGAAGCTGGGAACTCTGGACAGAGTTGCTGAGCACCAGGACCAGCTCCCATCCCTGAAAAGGTAATTAGGAAGGGGTAAGGGAAAGAACTGAAGGACAACACACTCCCATTGTGGACCTCTGGGATCCTCACTACAAGAGATTCCACAATCCCCATAGTCAATTGAATTGGTGTGGGAACCTGCCTGCAGAGTAGGCAGAAGCAGAGCTCAAGGCTGCATGGAGCCCGGAAGGTTTTGTGCATGGAACAGCTGGAGCAAAACATGACTAAACGTGCCCATCCTCCAAGGCTCTCCATCTTGCTCTGACTTTAGTCCCATTTAAGCTGTTCCAGGAGACTAGGAGACCAGTTCAGCCCAACTTCTCAAGACACGAAAACATTTCTCTCTCAAAGTCTACTCTGTCACCCTTAATCCATAGATTCTAGTGATTGGCATATCATGTATATTCCTCAGAGCAATTAGGATACTAATATACTATATTCCTCAGAGCAATTAGGAATTCAGTATAATTTGTTTATTTTATAAATATGTGAATAACACTGAGACAGAAGAGAGAGGAAGCTGGGAACTCTGTACAGAAAATGGACAGGCCATTTTCATAGCCTGGGAAGGTAGCCTCTGGGCAGAGGCCAGAAACAGGCACTTGAGGAGGCTCAGAAAAATAAGACTGATTGTAGTCGGAGACTGTAATACCACAGTCAGACCCTCAAAAGAAATAAATATTAATAAAATAAAAAACAAAAAAACCCATCCAAACAACAACAATTCCCTTTCAGAGGAGAAAGAATCAGTGCAACAACACTGACAAATCAAAGTCAGAACATCTCCTTACCTCCAAATGATCACACTAGCTCCCTAGCACTGGTTCTTACCAGAATGAAATGCCTACAAAGATGGACTTAGAATTCAGAATCTGTTTGGCAAGTAAGCCCAACAAGATTCATGAGAAAGCTGAAACCCAATCCAAGGAAGCCAATAGAATGGTCCAAAAGTTGAAAGATGACATAAAATTTTTAAGAAATAACCAAACTAAACTTCTGGAATTGAGAAATTCACTATATAAATTTCATACCGTAATTGGAAGAATTGACAACAAAATAGACCAAACTGAAAAAAGACCCTCAGAACTCAAAGACAAGTCCTTGGAATCAACTCAGTCAAACAAAAATAAAGAAAAAGTAATTTTAAGAAATGAACAAAAACTTGATAAATATGGGATCATGTAAAGACACAAAACCTATGACATATTGGCATTCCTGAGAGAGAAAGAGAGTAACCAACTTGGAAAATATATTTGAGAATATAGTCCATGAAAATGTCCCCAATTTCACTAGAGAGATCATCATGGAAATTCGAGGAATTCAGAGAACCTGTGCAAGATACTGTACAGGAAAACTACCCTCAAGACATGTCATCATCATGTTCTCCAAGGTCAATGCAAAAGAAAAAAATCTCAAAGCCAGTTAGAGAAAAGGATCAGGTCACTTACTAAGGAACCCCATCAAGCAAACATTATAAACCTTACAAGCTAGGAGTGATTGGGGGCCTATTTTCAGTATCCTTAAAACAAATAAATTCCTTTTTTAAAAAAAAGCATTTTACATCCTGCCATACTAAGCTGTATAAGCAAAAGAGAAATAAAATCCTTATCAGACAAGCAAAGACTAAGTGAATTTGTTACCACTAGACCAGCCCTACAAGAAGTCCTTATGGTGTTCTAGACATGGAAACAAAAGGATGATACATGCTAACACAAAAACAAACGTAAGTACATAGCTACAATACATATATAGTTGCTATAAGGCAACTACATAATCAAGTCTACAGAACAACCAGCTAAAAACACAATGACAAGATCAAAACCTCATATATCAATATTAACCTTAAATGTAAATGGTCTAAATGCCCCACTTAAAAGGCACAGAATATCAAGTTGGATGAAAAAAATACCCAATTGTCTGCTGTCTTCAAGAGATCCATATCACATATAATAACACTCATAGGCTAAAAGTAAAGGGATGGAGAAAGATCTGCCAGGCAAATGGAAAATAAAGAAGAGCAGGGGTCACTATTCTTATATGAAATAGAATGGATATCAAACCAACAACAATTAAGAAGGACAAAAAAGGGTATTACATAATAATAAAGGCTTCAATTAAACAAGAAGACTTAACTATTCTAAATTTGTAAGCACTCAACTCTGGAGCTCCCAAATTCATAAAAGTATTACTAGCCTTACAAAAAGACTTAGACAGCCACACAATAATAATGGGGGACTTCAACTACCCATTAACAGTGTTAGAAAGATCATCAAGACAGAAAACTAACAAAGAACGTCTGGTCTTTGGCTGGGCATGTTGACTTATGCCTTTGATCCCCATGGTTTGGCAGGCTAAACTGGGGGTATTGCTTGAGGCCAGGAGTTTGAGAACAACCTGGGCAACATAGTGAGACCTTCTTTGTATAAAAAGAAAAACATTTAAAAAAATTAATCAGGCACAGAATCACAAGCCTGTAGTCCTAGCTGCTCTAGAGGCTGAGGTGGCAGGATGATTTGAGCTCAGGAGTTTGACATTGCAGTGAGCTGTGATTATGCCACTGCAGACTAGCTTGGGTGACATATAAGACATTGTCTCTAAAAAAATAAAATAGAAAGAGAAATTCTAGACTTAAACATGTCACTCCACTAACTGGATTTAATAGACATCTGAAGATAACACCACTCAAAAATCAGAATATGCATTCTTATCTGAACAAGGAATGCACTCTAAGGTCAACACATGCTTAGCCATAAAAATAGTCTCAATAAATTAAAAAAATCATACCAACTATACTCTCAGACCACAGGAGAATGAAAATATAAATAAATACTTAGAATATCTCTTAAAACCACACAATTACATTGAAATTAAATAACTTACTCCTCAGTGACTTTTGGGTAAACAACAAAATTAAGGCAAAAATTTAAAAAATTATTTTAAATAGTGAAAACAGAGAAAAACATACTAAAATATCTGAGATGCAGCAAAATCAGTTTAAAAGGAAAGTTTATAGCACTAAATACCTTCATGAAGAAGTTACAAAGATCTCAAATTTGTAATCTAAAAGTGTATCCAGAGGAACTGGAAAAATAATAGCACACTAATCCCAAAGCTAGCAGAAGAAAAATAAATAACTAAAACCAGAGGATAACTAAATGAAATTGAGACCCCCAAACCTATACAAAAGATTAATGAAACCAGAAGTTGGTTATTTAAAAGGATAAAGAAGATTAATGGACCACGAGCTAGACTAACAAAGAATAAGAGAGAACATCCAAGTAAGCACAATCATAAATGAAAAGGATGACATTACAATAGATACCACAGAAATACAAAAGATTCTCAGAGACTTTCATGAACAACTCTATTCTTAAAACCTGAAACATATAGAGAAAATGGACAAATTCCTGGAAACACAAAACCTCCCAAGATTGAACCAAGGATACATTGAAAAGCTGAATAGACCAATGATGAGTTCTGAAATTGAATCAGTAATAAAAAACAAAACAAAACCTTACCAACCACACACACACACAAAAACCCTGGAACAAATGGATTCACAGCTGAATTCTACCAGAGGTACAGTGAAGAGCTGGTACCAATCCTATTGAAACTGTTTCAAAAAATCAGGAAGAAGGGACTGTTTCCTAACTCATACCATTAAGCCAGCATCATCCTGAAAACAAAACATGGCAGATAAACAACAAAAAAGAAAACTTCAAGTTAACATCCCTAATAAATGCAGACACAAAAATCCTCCACAAAATGCTAGCAAACCAAATCCAGCAGCACATCAAAAAGTTACTTAACCGCAGTCGAGTAGCTTTCATTACTGGCATGCAAGCCTGGTTACACATATGAACATTAACAAATCCGACTTATTACCTAAAGAGAATCAAACACAAAAGATATGTGGTCATCTAAATAGATACAAAAAAAGTTTTCAGTAAGATCCAATATTCCTCATAATAAAAACCCTCAACAAACTAGGCATTGAAAGAACATACCCCTGCCGGGCACGGTGGCTCAAGCCTGTAATCCCAGCTTTATACTTTGGGAGGCTGAGACGGGTGGATCACGAGGTCAGGAGATCGAGACCATCCTGGCTAACACTGTGAAACCCCGTCTCTACTAAAAAAAAAAAAATACAAAAAATTAGCCGGGCATGGTGGCGGGCACCTGTAGTCCCAGCTACTCGGGAGGCTGAGGCAGGAGAATGGCGTGAACCTGAGAGGCGGAGCTTGCAGTGAGCCCAGATCGCGCCACTGCACTCCAGCCTGGGCGACAGAGCAAGACTCCGTCTCAAAAAAAAAAAAAAAGAAAAAAGAAAGAAAGAAAGAAAGAACATACCCCAAAATAATAAAAGCCATCTATTAGCAAACAGACGGCGAGCATCATACTGTACAGTCAAAAGCTGGAAGCATTCCCCTTGAGAACTGGGACAAGAAAAGGATGCCACTCACACCATTCCCATTTAACATAGTATGGAAATTCCTAGCCAGAGCAATCAGGAAACACAAAAAAATAAAAGGCATCCAAATAGTATAAGAAGTCAAACTGGCTGGGCGCAGTGGCACATCCTGTAATCCCAGCTACTCGGGAGGCTGAGGCAGGAGAATCACTTGAACCTGGGAGGCGGAGATTGTATTGCAGTGAGCTGAGATCACGCCACTGCACTCCTGCCTGGTGACAGAGCGAGACTTCATCTAAAAAATAATAAATAAATAAATAAATAAGTCAAACTCTTTCTCTTCACTGATGATGTGATTCTATACCTAGAACACCCTAAAGATTCCACTCATTCATAGGTTTCTAGGACTGATAAAGAATTTCAATAATGTTTCAGGATACAAAATCACTCTTTCTTTGTTTCTTTGTTTCTTTGTTTCTTTCTTTCTTTCTTTCTTTCTTTCTTTCTTTCTTTCTTTCTTTCTTTCTTTCTTTCTTTCTTTCTCTCTCTCTCTCTCTCTTTTCTTTCAATGGTGATATGGTTTGGCTGTGTCCCCACCCAAATCTCAACTTGAATTGTATCTCCCAGAATTCCTACATGTTGTAGGAGAGGCCTAGTGGGAGGTAATTGAATCATGGGGGATAGTCTTTTTCATGTTCTTTTAGTGATAGTGAATAAGTCTCATGAGATATGATGGGTTTATCCGGGGTTTCCACTTTTGCTTCTTCCTCAGTTTTTCTCTTGCCATGGCCATGTAAGAAGTGCCTTTCACCCCCCGCCGTGATTCTGAGTCCTCCCCAGCCAAGTGGAACTGAAAGTCTAATTAAACCTCTTTTTGTTCCCAGTTTCAGGTATGTCTTTATCAGCAGCATGAAAATGAACCAATACAGATGGGGTTTCACAATGTTGCCCAGGCTGGTCTTATACTCCTAAGCTCAAGTTATGCACCTGACTTGGCCTCCCACAGTGCTTACAGGCAGGAGTCACCATGCCTGGCTTCTCAGTGGCATTTCTTAATTTTTCCTTCCTTCCTCCCTCCCTTCCTCCCTCCCTCCCTCCCTCCCTCCCTCCCTCCCTCCCTCCC
>NC_045443.1:82775047-82781432 GCF_002776525.5 Piliocolobus tephrosceles
CTTCCTTCCTTCCTTCCTTCCTTCCTTCCTTCCTTCCTTCCTTCCTTTCCTCCCTCCCTCTCTACCTTCTTTCTCTCTCTCTTTCTTTCTCTTTCTTTCTTCTTTCTTTCTTTTTTTCTCTTTCTTTCTTTTTCTTTTCCTTCTTTCCTTCCTTCCTTCTTTCCTTTTTTCTTTCTTTCCCCTTTCTTCTTTCCTCCTCCTCCTCCTCCTCCTCCTCCTCCTCCTCCTTCTTCTTCTTCTTCTCCTTCTCCTTCTCCTTCTCCCTTCTTCTCCTTGTTCTCCTTCTTCCTTCTTCTTCTTCCTCTTATTCCTCTTTTTTCAGAGATGAAGTTTTGCTATATTGCCAGAGTGAACTTGAACTCCCAGGCTCAAGTGATCCTCCTGCCTCAGCTTCCCAAAGTGTTGAGATTACAGGCACCAGCCACTGCACCTGGCCCACTCAGGATCATTCTTATGTTGAGTCTGGCCCCACTCCAGATGTTTTGTTTCTAAATCACAATTCTGATAGCACAACCACAAAACTACCTAATGGCTCTCCATCATCTCTAAAGAAAGCAGGCAATCCAAAATATGATTACATATCTTTTCCTCATCCAAATCTCTAATCCTGCTACACTGACCTTCATGTACTTCTCTTCAGGTACTCTGTCTATGCTTAAATATTCACCTTGTACACATAAGTTCATTTGCCTCTATTGGTCTTTTCTGTCTGTTCATTTGGCTAATGCTTTGTTTTCCTTCAGATTGAAACTTAAAGGTTGTATTCAAGTAGGACTGTCAAATTTAGCAAATGGAAAATTCAAGACACCTAGCAACAGATATTACTTGGGACATAATTATATTAAGAAATTACTCATTGTTTGTATGAAAATCAAATGTTATTGGGCATTCTCTATTTTGTTTGGCAATCCTATGTCCTAGGGATATTTTCCCTGAAACCATACCCTAGGATTTGGCTAAACGCTCCTCTGATTTGCTCCTGTAGCATCCTATGTTTACTCTATAACAATACTCATTTCGTCCCTATTACTTGTATAATACATCCATCTCTGTCATCATCCTTAAGGACAAAGAATCTATCTTTTTCAGCAGCATGTTTCCAGCATCTAAATAACCACTGCTTGGTGCTCAATGAATATTTATTTGATGTTTTTAAATGCATGAATTAAACCACTTTAATTAATTCAAATCCTTAGCCAATTTAGGATGTATTATGAATATTAATATGTAGTTTACACCTTATTTTGATGTGTTTAAAATTAAATTAGAAATTTTAGTTTTGAATTTTTGAAATGATATCAATCATTTTAAAGAAATTCCTGGCAAGCCTTATGTCTTAGGTCATTAAGACTGTAACAAAATACCATCAACTGGGTGGCTTACAAACAACAGAAATTTATTTTTACAGTCTGGAGGCTGGGAAGTCCAAGATCAAGGCACTAACAAGATAGATTTGGCCACTGATAGATGATGCCTTCTCACTGTGTCCTCATATGGGTGAAGGAAAAAGCTCTGGTCTCTTAGGTTCATTATAGGCCACCAATCTCATTCATGAGGGCTTCACCCTGATGACCTAAACACCCTCAAAGGCCTCTCCTCTTGATATCGTCAAAGTGGGTATTAAATTTCAACATATGATTTTTGAGGGGTCACAAACATTCAGACTATAGCAATTTAGCTTCCCTAAGCACAAAAGCATACAAAGTTGAACGCTAGGCTGCTAAATTTGTAACTTACTGAAGATGTAGGAAAAGATTGGGTTCCCTCTCCCTTCCAGAGATTGAAAGTAACAGATGACATGCTCAAAGTTGCCAACTTACCTAATCTGTAGGGGAAAAATATTGATTTTTCTATATTTGTCATCTAGGTTAATATTTTCTTCCACAACGTGTTTCAAAGATCTTTTATTATTCAGGTTGATAACAGGTGTGCTTCAAAAGCAAACATATTATAAGTTTGTTTATCTGCTAGGTAAAACAAGTTTAAACCAATTTCCATCCTCTAGGAATTTTCAGAACCATTAATATATCAATTTATGTAGTGAATTTCCAAAAGGTGTTGTAAAATATAGGTGATTTTTCTAATCTAAAAAGAAGAGAGTCGTTTCGTTAAGTAACAACCAATTTAGGAAATAATTATATGGATTTTGTTGTAGGGTAAATGTGTATGTCTACCTGATTTTTGTTGTTAAAAACAAGTCTTTGGAATGCCTGACTCAGATATAGGATTGCACAATTTATCTAATACACCTAGCTTTCTTGAGTCACGTTCATCTGTTTTGAAGTAGAGCACCGAAAAGTTTCCAAAATAAATGTTCTTTGGATTTAGCATAAGTAAAAGAAACTTTGTATTTCATACAGAAATCTGTAAGCACATAAAGATACATGTAAAATTATTGAGTAGTTATATATAATTTGGATTGCTGAACATTTAGTATATTGGATTTTAAAACAAGAACTTCAAAGGTAAAATATAATTCTCACTAATGAAAAGCACATGTGGTATGGCTAAATCCCCCAGCCCCCACCCCCATAAGCAACAGTCAGGGCAGGCCTAATGTGTGATCAGAGTACACGGCCACCTGTGAACTGAAGTTTGAAGGACCTGATCTACCTAGCTGCCTTCCAAATCATGCTTACCTCCATCAGTTGAATAAGGTTGAGTGTCACCAGAAGAGTTAATATGTACAGTGTTGCCTGTGAAAGTTGGCACATCAAATTATTACTACCTATTAACCTAGAAGTTAGTATAGGTTTATTATCATTATTGTTACATGCCACGGCACTGATATTTAATAATAATAGGTAGCATTTCACTCAACCACATATGCCAGTTGCTTTACATGATAGTGACAATAGGTAACATTTTTGACCACTTAGTGTGCTACACATAATGCTAAGTTTTTTACTTACATTATTACACTTAATTATTTCAATAACCTTTTGAAGTCAATTTCACTTTTATATCCATTTTATAGATGATGAAACTTAATGCTTTGAAAACTTAAGTGTTTTACTCAGTAGGTATAGTAAGTGGCTGAAATGGTCTTTGAAACGATCTTTAGCTGATCTGTGAGTCTGCATTCTTAAAGCTCTATGCTTTAAGAATAATTACAATTCCCCAGTTTGGATAGATGCTGAAATATTCTTATCGACCTTTATCATGGAAACAACTGAGGCTCATAAAAACCTATATACTTTGTCCAGGGTCTTGAGGGAACAGATATATAGGTTTCACTGCGAGAAAATAAAGATAAATTATGTAAAACTACCTATGCCAGCAGAAGCACCAAATATGAGATTCAGGGCAAGAAGAACATATAGTTTGGCAATACAGAGATGAGGTGAAGGGAGAGAACAAAAAATAAAGTAGGATAAACCCCAAAGACCAAATTGGCCTTTGCAACAATTCCGTTCAGACTTTAAGGAAAAACTCTGTCTATTAAATGTTACATGTTTTCTGTGTAATTTATAAACTGTCTAAAAAATAAAATACGTTTGAATGGAAAATAATGTTTTCATTCCTAAAAGTATTAGGAAATAGACCACTTGAGGTCAGGGTAACACCAAAAAGAATTTCCCACCACTAAAACGAACCACATTGCAAACTCTTCCTAAGTGCTTAGCAATGTTCTGAAATGGCTCCATTTATGTGAGGCTTGAGAAAGGAAAGAGGCCTCTTGTGAACTTTTCAACCACAGAGAGGAGTGTTCTTTAAACAGATATGTTCAAAGTGCTATAACAAGTGCTACATATAAGTTGAATTGCCTTATTTAAAAACAAGTGCCAATAAAAGATATTCTTCCTGTTGACAATCAAAATAATTCAATTTTCAGAAACTAAGTTTCTGCAAGTCATAATAACTGTTTTGTGTTTAGTGTTCTTTACGTTCTGTAGCTATTTCTTGATTTCTTATATCTGTTTTTAATGTAAGTACTATCTCATTGAAGATCTCATTGTTTTTGCAACATCTTATTGAATGAGTAATGCAGATTGATATTAATAAAAATTGACACTGAGTGATATATGACACACCGCTGCTAAGAGACTTTGGAATATAGAACATAATAATTTGTCATGGTGGTTGTTTGACTTCAAATATTTCCTTTCTAGCAGACTTCCCCAGGAGAAAATGTTGGTTCCAGCTTTCACAGCCCAAATAGAGGTGAGATTATGAATAATCCTTGATGTATTATAACTACAAAGGTTAATATACCAATTTTTTATCCTACTAAGTACTAATCACTTTAGAAATCACTCTGTGGGACACCTATTATTATTATCCCATTGATAGATAAGGAAACTAGATTTTAGAGAGGTTAAATAATTTATCCAAAGTCATACAGCTAGTCAGTGGTAGAGCCAGGATTTAAATTCTGACAATCTAACTTCAATTCCAACAGCTAACGGTTGTAACTGTTATGGTCTAGATGATCTCCTGTGGAAAAAGCATTGTTGGAAACCCAGTTCTGACACTGCCATGACCTTCGTTTCTCTGTGTCTTGGATTCCCCATCTGAATAATGAGGAAAACTCTAACTGAGCCCTGAGATCTATTTGATGTCTACTGTTCTATACTGTCTCTAATTGTTACAGCAAAACCTTAGAGAAATGACTACTTATGCATTATCCAAAATGAGTTATATTTTAAATGGAAAAACTAGAGAAAATGAATGGTTATTTATAAAAGGGGAAATTAAAATCATATGTATTAATAACTCATGAAATACAGTGAATTCATTTAGTGTTCTGGTGCATATGAAAAATTGCTTTTACAGATGCCTTTGGTGATTGCTTTCCTAGACCTTGTACCGCAAACCTGGAAAATATTTTTTGTTTGTTTGTATGTTTTATGTATTCAAATTTAAACAGCTGATTTAGAGTGCTCTTTTTCTTATATTCCTAAGCATGGTAAATTAGAAAAATTTTGCCAGGGACCCTTCAATTCCCTTTGTCTAAAATATGCTTGTCTGAATTTCTTGGGTGTGACCAAAGCTCTTTAGTCTTATTTTCAAGTGAACTTGAAGGTCCTATTTTCAAGTGAACTTTTCCTCTTTGTAATTCCATCTTCCATTTTTATTAACCAGTTAAGCATGTTTTACTTTACACTCTGATAAGAGGATCAGAAACAGCTTCCCCACATCTAAGGCGATCTTAATCAATTGCAAGGAATACATGAGTGGCATAGTGTGGAAGCTTCCTGCCTAGAGGAAGAAGAGAGCTCCTCTGGATTATTACTTTTGATTCCATTGATAAAAAAAGAAAATTAGATAACCTTGAAAATGAGTACTTTTGCCTGTGAACCATTTTGAAGGGACATGAGGTAAATTGTTATCCCCCTGTTGACCCTCAGCTAACCTTTCACTTTTAACATATGTTTTTGAAGTGCCAGCCATGTTGATTTGCATGGCTGTTTGGGTACAAGTTTCAGAAAATCCTGCTGCCCCCAAGTCTTTCATCACTTTTTTGAACTTTGAGTATAAACAGTAAAATGCCCTTATGGCTCACAGAAGACTGGATGACTGGCATCGACTAAGAGATATTCTTTAGTAACACACCCTTAGTAACCCCAAGGTTTGTTACTTAGCTTCTCATTCAGTAACCTAACTATGAGGTCTAGTTACCCAGGATGCAAAATAACTACTATAAGCTCATTGTGCTTGCAGGGATGAAGTGGTGATTGTGTCACAGAATCTCTGGAATATCCTGAATTTTTCTTTGTGGCCCACTGGGTTCTGAGGCATTTTCCAGGTTATTTCAATGTGAATCAATCTACTGTATCCTAATACTTCTGTCTCTCAGTGTCAAAGGATGTGATTAATAAAAGAAGAAATGTATAGTTAATGTGATAAGATACTGACAAAGCAAATAAAGAAAGCAAAGAAAGTATCAAGGGTTTGCTTTTTTGGCAAAGACTGTTTCACTGTAGTGTAATCTAAAGGAATACATATGCAAAAGGCTGTTTCACTGTAGTGTAATCTAAAAGAATAAATACGTAGTTAATCATAAGTACACATAATATGGCCCTCAAAGGAAGAGAAGTGCAAGGGTTAAACACATTAAATTATCTTTCTTTCTTCATTGGTGCCTGTTAAATAACATTATCTTCTATTGTCCTTAATACCAATGCTCCCTCCTCTGAAAAACCCATCTCTTTCTTTCTCTTTCTTTCTTTCTTTCTTTCTTTCTTTCTTTCTTTCTTTCTTTCTTTTTCTTTCTTTCTTTCTTTTTTTCTTTTTCTTTCTTTCTTTCTTTCTCTCTCTCTCTCTTTCTTTCTTTCTTTCTTTCTCTTTCTTTCCTTCCTTCCTTTCTTTCTTTCTTTTTTCTTTCTTCTTTTTCTTTTCTTTCTTTCTTTCTTTCTTTCTTTCTTTCTTTCTTTCTTTCTTT
>NC_045443.1:82781442-82796083 GCF_002776525.5 Piliocolobus tephrosceles
TTTCTTTCTTTCTTTCTTTCTTTCTTTCTTTCTTTCTTTCTTTCTTTCTTTCTTTCTTTCTTTCTTTCTTTCTTTCTTTTTTTTTTGAATAAGGTCAAATTAATGGAATGAAAATCAGTTCTCACTAATGTCCAGGGTAGGGGCTGGCAGCGTTCCAGAAATGCTTTTCCAAAATACTGGTTTCAAGTTTTCATTGTGGAAGAGGGAGGGAGAGAGGGGATTTTGGAACACTGAGAACCACTGGGGATTATCGCTGGCTCAGACACCTCATTACAGAGCTTTAGAGGCAAAGTGACAGGAGAGCTTTGGAGGCCAGGGAAATCCTGGAGAAAGACTTTATGAAAGTAAGAGTGTAGAAAAATAAATAAATAAATAAATAAATAAATAAATAAATAAATAAAGTAGAAAAATGAATGTCTTTCATTTGTGATATTAATAGTGATAATCCTATTAATTAAATATGCCGATAGGTTTAACAAACTCAGTGCTGTGTGAAATGTACATACTTTTTATTCTCTGTGCATTTCTAATGGGTAGCCATACATTACACGATAAGTTGGATATAGAAAATACTCAATAAAAATCTGCTGAATTAATTTAAGTTAAATGTCATCTATAGGCAACATTCTTATTTTATCAAATCCGAATATCTACTTTGTGTCGATCCCTGTGTTAATTATTGTAAAGGATAATGGAATACATTTTGTAGACATACATCTGGTCCTCAAGGGGTTTATAGTTTAACTATGATCATAATAAAAGTTTGAAAGCCAGTCTGATGTGATGTCAGTTCCCTTAAGTTGACCTAGAGTGCATGAAAAAAATAAATCATGCCACATCCAAAGCATTTTATATTGAACTTTCTTTTTCTTTTTCTTTTTTTCTTTTTTTTGAGACAGAGTTTTGCTCTTGTCACCCAGGCTGGAGTGCAATGGTGCGATCTTCGCCTACTACAACCTCCTGGGTTCAAGTGATTCTCCTGCCTCAGTCTACCGAGTAGCTGGAATTACAGGTGCCTGCCACCATACCCGGTTAATTTTTGTATTTTTAGTAGAGATGGAGTTTTGTCATGTTGGGAAGAAGGAGCTGCAATAGTGTCAAGGGGATATGGGGCAGAAGAGCCCTGAAGGCAGAGATACAGCGGTAAGGCCTTGAGGCAGGATTGTCCCTATTGTGTGAAAGGGAGAGTGTTAAGAGATCAGACAGGTAATGGGAACCAGATCACTAAAATACTTGCCAGCTATGCAATTATCCTATTTCTTCCTAAAGTTTCATCTGCTAATTTTAGTATTTATCTGTGGCTCTTGCCTGCAGTAATAATTACTGTAGTATGTTCTAGTGGTGATTTTCCATTTCCCTTGTTTTTTCTATATTATTTGAAATTCTCCTGTGAAGAAGATTTTCCTTTTCCCCCATTTATTTATTTATCCATTCAATCATTTATTTGTACCCATGTGTCCTCATAGATATTCATTTTAATTATTGGGTTTATAATTCAATTCCATAATTATTTATTGCATTTGTCAAATTGTTTCAGATTTTGCTATTGGGAAATTCTTTCCGATTGGCTCCTGCCTCCTTTTGATATTCTCTGGTCTTGTTTTTATTGAGCCCTTCCTTACTCTCAGGCACTACAAGATGCTCCAGGATCATCTTATATGCTCCCTGCCCCAGTCATGTATATTAACCTATGTATACACACATCTCTATATCCAATTATGGTTGTCTGTATGTCTGTCTGTATATAAATACATACATTCAGGTAATATCTGTGATTCTAGTCCAGCATCACAGAGTTTAATTCTAGTTTTCTACCTTGGTTATTTACGAGTTCTTTCTCTTACAGCAAGAAATCTAGCTCCCATTATCTATAATTTATTGACTTATTTGTTCCTAGTATGCAGGCAAAGTAGTTTCAGGATTGTTGATCTGTACCCATGGCTTTAATCTAAGAAGAAGGAATATTTCTGTTTTATGATCATCTTTAGAATTATTCTCTGGTACATGTTGGACATTAGCCTATCATTGATAATACTAATAAATAATAGAGTCAGTCAGTACAACTCACATTTTATCATGTTGTGCAATAGTTAGATATCAGGAAACTCTGACTGGTGTCCTTCATGTCACTTTAATAAAAAGAATGTAACATTGAGTCAAAGAAATGGCTTGTTACATGGCAACAATAAGAAATGGGTATCTTACAGCATGCATGTTGGGACTCCAGTGGAGACATCTCTGCCCAATTTCATATCACTAGAGTGGCTGAACCACAGATGTATTGACTGTTGTGCTGATTCCCCTTTTGATTAAGTGTTTGTCACTGCTCTATTATTTTGTCTGCATTAGTACAGATTCTTTTCAGATATTTTGCAAAATGGAAGAAAATCTGAAGTTAAGGTAGTTAATTTAAGACATTTAAATTAAGACAGTTTGGACATTTAACTTTTAATGGTAAATTCTCTCTCTCTCTCTCTCCCCCTTTGACACATATTTTCGCTCTGTTGCCCATTCCAGTCTGGAATGCAGTGGCACGATTACAGCTCACTGCAGCCTTCAACACTTGGGCTCAGGTCATCCTTTCACCTCAGTCTCCCGAGTAGCTGGGACTACAGGCACACCACCATGCACAGCTACTTTTTAAATTCTAGAGATGGGGTCTCCCTGTGTTGCTCAGGCTGGTTTTGAATTCCTGGACTCAAGTGATCCTCATACCTCAAACTCCCAAAGTGCAGGGATTACAGGTGTGAGCCATAGAGCCCAGCCCCAATTCTTCTTTTTAAGGTAAATGAGTTCTGCACATTTTAAGAGATCTGAAAGATAAGAAAACAGTTAGTATTCCATACCTGAACTGCTAGTTGGAAGTTAGGTGTGCTAACATGAACTCTACTAGTTCAAAAGCAAGTAGAGCTGAGCTATTTGTCAATTAGTCTGTATCTTTTCAGTGCCATCTAAAACTACATAAATATTGTCCTTTGAAAAGTGTTTCAAACGATGTAAAACTTGATATTTTACTTGGTTATGCAGTAGATTAGCTCATAAAATAGAAAATAGTATTGAAAATAATGATATATTATAATTTAATGACATATCAAGTGAATCATTTCATTAAAATAATAAAGAGAAAGGTAAAAAAGTTTCTGAAAATCAGTTATGGACATACATAGGTAGAATGCTTTAAGGTACTGTGCTGAACAAATAGAAGTAATACACAAGCGATTCAGCAGGAGTGAAATGGCTTGGTAAATACTATTCACTAGCTGGTTCAAATGACAGTTATCTTTCATTGTTTGTCACTGTAAACTGAAAGAAAGCAGGAACAAGATGGAATAGCTGCCCTCAGTTTATTTTAAAGAACATTTTTGTACGGTTCATTTTTGCCCAAGACATACATGTGCATTTTCAGTGCACAAATGCAGCAAGAATTTTAAGATGGTTAACGTGTAGAATCTGTGTTACCAGAGACTTAACTAAACAGACATAAATAAGCCGAAATTTTTCCTACAGTCAAAGAGAGCATTTTAGTGTATGAGTTATGTTGTCTGTAAGCCTAAGTTTGCCTGAAGTCTCACCTTCCTCTTTCCTCAGTAGCTCCTATTTTCCTCCAGGGACCCATACTCACATTTTTCCTTCCTCCTTCCCTCTCTCCACCCCACCACCCTCTCTCTTCCTTTCCTCCATTTTATCAAATCTTGCCTTTCTTTTAGCCTTTGGCTTTTTCTGCCACTGACTTGACATCATTCCTTCTGTGTTTACTTAACACTAATAATTCCATTAAAACTGATTATACTATTTCTCCCTTTGCCTTCCTCTCCTCTTTTTCAGAGTTATTGCAGGGTGAAGAGAACAGTCTGATCATACAATGTGTTAACACAGTTACTTCGGTCACTTATGTTTGTCGCTGTGTCCTCTCTTCTCTTGTGTGAAGGGTACACACGGGCACACTGGTTCTTTAGACACACAAACAAATGTGATTGTTTTGTCTATACCACTCAAGTCAATCACAGGGTAAGCCCTTCTTTTCTCCTTCTGACTTGACTGATTGAGTCAGTCAAAGCATCAAACTAGTTTATGTGACTAGACAGCATCACTCTGTGCCTTGTTTGTTATGACATGCCATGGTTCCCTGACTTTTTTGTAAATTTTAAGTTTAGACATTTTCTTTGAAATTTGCTGCTACTGTTTCTTGAGAAATATATCTGTGAAGTCTCCAGCTTTTCAACCCCCTCGCTGGAAGTCATCACTCTCCTAAATGCTTCCTCTACACTTTGATCATACCCCCATTACTTCATGCATTTTACTTAGCTGAACATGCAAATGTTTCCTCTGCTAGATTATACATTCTTCAAAGAGTAATTTTTTGTACCTTCAGTATTTTGTAAATTTTCTTTTATTTAATGAGTGTCCAGGTACATATTCTATAAATTAGTGAATGACTGCACTATAATTTTTAACAGTAAAATTTTGAGTTAATCCTAAGCAAAGAGATTATAAATCATGATGGCAAAAAAAAATATGAAACCTGGTGTCAAAGGAAAATCACTACTACACTGGTAGTTCTTCTATTATATTAATATTATACTTAACAAAAATTGGGAAAAAGTTCATCTTTGCCTATTCTCCTCTCTGACTTTATAGATTCATAGGGAAAAAATAGAGGAATTCTTGTGCTAATTTATGGAAAGTTTTTTTTTTTAACATTAAATTAAAGGCAATATGTGTTTTCCATAGGCAAGCATGCTTTGAAGCTTTTACTTAGATTTAAGTTTATGTAACTTTTAATTGGTAACATGTGCTCTGTGGATGTCTATGTGGATGAATGTGTACACAGTATACCTACAGAAGTGGGTATAAAAATGATTCGAATCCTCCTTATCTGTTTATAGGTTTCCGCTTCACAGCTTCTAAAATTTACCAAATTCATCTAAGTCCTATGCCGTTTTGACAAATAAAAATAATGTATTTATGCATCTGCCTCTCAATATCACATCTACACATTTACAGGCAGAGGAAAGAAGAGAACAAGAAAAAAGAAGAGAATAAGGGGAGAGAAATATGTATGTGAGTGAATCCATTTCTAGAGTAGCATGTTTGTGTTTGCGCCTCTGGCAGTGGATCCATGAACACTGGAATATATGAGTAACTGCATCTATATCTTTATAACTCATTCTCTATATATTCATATCATCTGAAGATTAAAAAATATTTTTACTTATATATGTTCTAATTTTACAAATTACCATTTTTAAAAATGGTATCAAAAATAATACCTATTTAAAATTAGAATGCTGGTAATAATAATACAAATTATATAGATAATACAAGATTTGAATTTTAGAGTTATAAATGTGGATATATTAGCCAAAATGTAAATATGAGGAACTTTTTTCATTGCTAGTGAATTATAAAAATTATTATTCATGGCTGTCTGAAACAGAGAATGAGGTATCAAATTGGGATAATTATTTGATTTTTGACCAACCTAGGTTTTTATTCTTAGAACAGATTGGTCAATTTGCTTCCATAACCTAAAGTGAATGAATAGCCAAATATTTAAAAATTTTTTTGCATAAAACATTTATTTAGTGTAATTCTGTTTTTTAGTAACCTAATTTTATATGTGAAAACAATAACCCTAAACATGATTTAAAAAGCGTAAAGAAACAAACATTTTTCCCAAGCAAGATATCTGAAAGTTCAAAGTAATTTAGATTATTTAGAAAACTGGCTTGTTCAAGGAGTGATCTTCATCTCTCTTTTTAATTTTTAATTTTTATTAAGCCTTTTCCTTTTGTTAGTAGCTCTAAGCTATACTTGCTTATAAAGAACATCACCTAAAACTTTAGTGCCATCTGGCTAAATTTAAAAAGTTGTGATTCCTAAATACATATAATCAAACAGCAAAATATTTGTTTCTGTGCTTTTGGAAACATAAATGATTTATTGACCATAAAAATATGAACATTTCATTTTCAGCAAATTAACTAGAAGCTGTCAACATTAAGTATAGCATGTGGAAAGCTTTTGTTGTAAAGCACATAGAAGAAAGAATGTCTATTTAAACTGAAATACTTAGCCATTAGTCTGAAACAGATTCTTTGCCATAATTTTTATTCTGATGGCATTTAAAAATGTGAAATAGTAGATGTCATGAAAGTAAATCATCTAATATTTGTTTTCTGGGATTTTTTAAGGCCAGGGAAGGTGATCTTAGTCTTAGCTTCATATTGGTGAATAAATTTTTAGTCATTTTTTTAAAAAACAAAAACCATTTCTAAAAACTTCAGGCAAATAAGTAACTCTTTGATAATAATTGGACAATAAATTGGGTAAATTAACAGTTTTAACAATTGAATTTAATAATCTTGAAGCTTGTCAAAATAAAGATGGATTTAATTATAGGAAAGAAATTGTCCACAGACTGTGTCCTGTAATATTTATGAACTAACCATATATCAGCTTTTCTGAGTCTAATTTTCTCAGTCTAATTGTTGACTGTACACTCATTGTTTCTTCTGCGCCATTTACATACATATATATACATATATAAAATTTTACATACCCATTGTTTCTTCTGCGCCATTACATACTTATAGGGGCAGAAGAGAAAATATTAAATTTTTATTTCAACTCTTTAGTATTACTGGTGTGAAAAGGGCACCGAAGAAAAGAATGAAAGTATGCATTCACTAAAAATGAGGATTAGGAATTTAAAAAATTATCTTCCTTAAAAATTAATGAGATAATGCACATTCTTCAAATTTAGCATTCAGGCCATGATGAACACATAGACATATGCAGTTTTTATTTGCATGAATGCTGTATGTGTAGCATTCTAATGCTTAATCACTCTGCTTCTCAGAAGTGAATTCTCTTACTACCTTGTGGTCTCCATTGACTTTCTCCCCTCTATATTCTCTTTCTCTCTTCCTGCATCCCCTTTCTTCTTCTTTCAAGGAGGGGGATTGGATAACAATTTTTTTTTTTTTTTTTTTTTTGAGACAGAGTCTTGCTCTGTCGCTCAGGCTGGAGTGCGGTGGCCGGATCTCAGCTCACTGCCATCTCCGCCTCCTGGGTTCACGCCATTCTCCTGCCTCAGCCTCCCGAGTAGCTGGGACTACAGGCGCCCGCCACCTCGCCCAGCTAGTTTTTTGGATAACAATGTTTTAGATGAAATGAGTGAGGTACATAATATAGAAGGAAAAAGTGAAAAGGTGAATGGACTATAGGAGAGGCAATTGCCTTAGGTTGCTGAAGGATAAGGCAAGAGTGCAGTACATTATGTGCTATATATTTCTGTTTCATTTCCTCTGTCATTTTTTCCTTTAAGATCACTTGATTATATGTAGGTATGAAGTATAGGAAGACTCAGATTGTTTCAAAGTACACACTTAGTTCAGAAATTTATCCATGAGTAGAGAATTTATTATTTGGAAGATTAAAAGAAAGTCCAACTTGAAGAAGAACATCACAGTGCTACTTAATATATGATCATCTAATCAATTATTATATCCAGCTGATTTGTCCACTTTCCTCCTTTTACATGTCTCAGTTATGAATATAGTGTAATCTCTTTCAATTGTTCTGTTTGATATATTAATCGTGTGGGTATTTAGTTCAAGGCTTTCCATTATATAAACACTCTACAACCTGTAAAGGCATTTTTGTTCTAAAAGTATGCTCATAATTTAGTTGTTTGGAACTTAATAGTCCTTGTTTCTCCAAGAGTTCACAATGTTAATGATGGTAGCTATGATCTCAGTATAATTTCACAAAGGTGCATTTAGCCTAACCTTGTGGACTCGTTTGTCCATCAGCACATATAAGAGACATTCCCTAAGAAAGAAATATATGCTTAACTTCGCAATCCCCACCCCCCTCACCCCCAGCATTGGTGAGGCAGTTTTATTCCACTGTGTTCTGTAAGATGTGTCCTTTCTCTCTTTTCTTCTCTGCTTACTTTCAGCTTTATCTCTCCTCTTCCTCCCAAGATCACAGTTATGTAACACCGACCAGCACTGCCCAGCACCTGAGAAGAACCTTTTCAATAATACAGAGTAATGTCCTTTTATATCTGCCCGATTTCATTAGGCAGAGAGTGTCTGCCTAAAATACCAAGGTGGAAAGGCACTAAGGCTGCTTCATTCTACAAATGACAGATTTTATTTCATGACGGAGATTCTATTTTTCCTTGGGTTTTCTCAGGCAGCTAGTTGTTGTCTGTGTTACTTCAAATAAGAAGGTATTTAGATTGTACCTGGCTATACAGAAAGACATTTTATTACATGTTGATAACAAACTTCAACATGATACTAAAACTCTTGAGGAATTGTATATTGAGTCTATTCATAGGTTTATACATCAATGAAGTATTGGATTAGAAATGACTGTTCTTAGATTTTTTTTTAAGTCAACATTCTAGAACTAAAATCATTTTCATCCTTTCCTGATGAATTTTATAATACTTGTAAAGGAATGATGCTCTGCTTCACGTCTCTGAGTTTCACTCAATTGTTTCCTCAATTTTGGTTTGGATATAATCTGTGTGCATTTAATATCACATCTCTAGATCTGGTCAAGGTTTCCCGTTAAACCTAAAGGAAACAGTTGAAAGGAAAAAGGCAGAATAAAATATCTTAGGAAGACTTAGACTTGGTCTGGCTATGTTTAGATTTCTTCCAAATTTTGGCTCAGTTTTAAGCTTTATTGGCAGTCTCATTCAGAATTGTGGCTTTATCCTCTTTTTTCATTTGACTAATATGATTTGTTAAAACATTCTCTGTTTATTTCTTCTTGCTTAACATTTTTCCACACAGCAGGCATAATGAATTTTTGTTTATGATGGGCCGTGCTGCCTGAATTATGGTATGGAATCTGGGTTTGGTTTCTTTGGAAAGATATTTTATTGCAATTTCAGGGGATTTATGTAGCTTCTGGTGTTCAATCTTAGACATGAGTTTCTCTGAACTTGGTTGCTTTAGGAGGAGTTATTTCTAAGGAAAACTAGGCAGCATCTGGTAATAAAAAAACTACCACAATTTATTATAAATAGATTTACCAGATTTCTTGGTATAAGCGTTATCATATTCCCTACCAACTTATCTTTGTATCTGAATTATGCACAATTAAAGAGGGACATGCATCTTTTTAACTCAAGATCCTCAAAGCTCATTAAAGTGCCACATGCACTGGGGTTTGTTGATGCTGATCAGCCACAGACAACGCATATTAAAATATACTCTTCCCCAAAAGAGCTAAGGAGATCATGTTTCCTTGTACAAGGAATATTGATATGGGCTACATTTTGAAATGAAAGTACCTGGTTTGTAGGAAATAATTCTACCCTTGAGATGCCTTGTTGTCAATTCAAATTGCATAAAATAAACTTCTAAAGAAACCAAACGGCAATTTCTAGGATAATGCGAAAAGTTACCACCATATCATATAAACTGACTTGACTTAGAGCACTCTCAGAGAAGAATATTCATGAAATTAATCCACATATTCATTTATTTTTGAAATGCATACTGTATTTTAATGAACTTATTTTTAATGTACTTTATGCATCAGTTATTGTAGCACTTTTCTTGAGATTAAAAAAAGGAGACAAAACCCCCCAAAGCCTTTGTGTTAAATTATTTTTAGTTCATTTACTTGTAAGATGACCATTCAGATACAAGATTTCCCATAGATTAAAGAGCACAGAATTTGAAGCTAGGCTGATTCTATTGGGAATCCCAGTTCTATCTCTAAGCTGCCTAACCTATGTTAAGTCTGAGACTCCTAGTCTATGAAATAAATGAATGCAAAACTTGAAAGGTTGTTATGCTGTTATGCAGAGTAAGTGATGTAGTAAATGTAAAATGCCTTGTATTACCTCTGGCAGATATTATATGTTCAATAAATGATAGCTGGTATTACTTGTATTGTTATGCATTTCAATAGTAATTGATATTTCCAGAGAGACACTTTGAAATAAAAAATTGTCATCTTTAATGTTGTTGAAAATATACTTTATATTTAAAGACTGGCAGTCAACATATGGATCAGCAGCATAGAAATGACATTTTTAAATAGAAGTGGATCTTTTTGTAAATTTTGGAATAAACAACTCAGGATCAAAGAACTTGAGAAGAATGTCAGTGGGGAAATGAGAAGTGACCAAAGCTGTGAAAAATAAGCCCCACAATAAACAGAATGAAAGTAGTGTTACTAGGTGTTTTTTGTTTCCTTAAGTCTAGAGTTGCTGCATGGTTCCCATAATATAGTCATTAAGGGCACAGGTTCTGGGGTCAGCATACCTGGATATGACCCACTTACTATTTCTGTGATCTTAGATATTACTCTCCTCTTTGTTTCCATTCCCTTACCCAATATTATAAAACTAGCTTAATAATAATACTCCACAGAGTAGATTTTTATGCTGTCCTACTATGTTAATACACATAAAGTGTTTAAAGTAATACCTACACAGAATAGGTAGTCAATAAATATAGCTAATATAATTATTTAGACAGAACAAGGATTTATATTCTCATCTTACTTGTAAATACAGTAATCAAAATAGGGCTGTAAGAAATTTTCTTCACATAAATAACATTTCTGTATCTTATATAAATCTGCTTTGTCTTTGCATTTTACATGCTGATCAGCATAAAAACAAAACTAGAAATTTATATAGTATATCTACAGTATTTTATTCCTTATCATTTACATATTACATTTTAGTAGTAAAAGCAAATAAATATCCAAATATTAACGTTCTTATGATCAAGGACATACCACTCTACCTTTAAAAAAATTAATATCTGCTATTTCCTGCTACATTGTCTCCTATAAGTTGGATAGGTATTGGCTCAAAGCATCTTTTTCATGATTTCCCAAACCAGAAACTTAGATATTGAGTTTTTTCTCTGTAATTTACTTGATAGAAAAACACAATATGATAAAAAACAAGTTGATTACAAAACATGCTCCAAAATAACATGATAATTATAGTCTTTTTTGTTAACTTAGTATAAATGCTTACGTGTGTATGTCTGAATGAGCTAGGTTATGTTGTAGTAACAAACAACCCTCAAATCTAGTGGATTAGAACAAAGTGGCCACTATGGTTTGACATAGTCACTCAAGAAGCTAGTCACTCAAGACCGCCTGTCACAAATGCTACTGGTTGTCATGTCAGAGGAGTAGAGAAAGCACTGGATAATTTTTCATTAATAATTGATACTTGAACTTAGAAATGACGCCATGATTCCACTGACAACCAGAACTAGTTACATGGCTCCTCCTCAACACAAGAAGTATAATCCTACTGCGTGTCTAGTAGGGAAGAGAAGTGTAAATATTTGGTAAACAATACTAATGATTAGATTGTATTTCACTGCAGAAATATTAGTATGGTGATTTTATATTTCATACCCAGAAAACTGTTGTCATCTTGTATATTGTATATCATAAATTCCATATAATTTTTATAAAATCTGAAATAAGTTTTCATTTTAACAAGACAATCTTTTCAGATATGGAATTAAGAATTAATTCTATGTTGAGCTCTAGGGATTCGAGGAAAAATTAGACATGGTCTCTACTTGGTAGAACTCAGAGTCCAATGAGAGAGTAAGGCATATAGCCCAAACTTTCAAAGGAATGCATAATGTATTACGTTAGAGGCCTGATGAGAGTGTGATTGCAGCACAGAGGAGGGAGTGAAGAGATAGGCTTGATCTAAATAGAATGACTTCATAGACATTGCATTTAAGCTAGGATTTGATGCATGGTAAGCATAGTAAGCATCGAGGGTATAATAAGCATTTCTAATGGATTTTAATTAACTTTTTATTGGCAGGCTCTATGTTTTGTTTATACAATATGTACACATTTTTATTGTATATGCAGTGTTTGGGGCACAGTAAACATGATGGTGGTTCCATGGTTGAGAAGAGATAGGTTAGGGAAAAAAATTATGCCCCATCATGAGGGATTTGGGCATGCTGTAGAAAAGGAGTTTTAGGCCAGTTGCGGTGGTTCACGCCTGTAATCCCAACACTTTGGGAGGCCGAGGTGGGCAGATCACCTGAGGTCGGGAGCTTGAGACCAGCCTGACCAACATGAAGAAATCTTGTCTCTACTAAAAATACAAAAGTAGCGGGGCATGGTGGTGCTTGCCTGTAATCCCAGCTGAGGCAGGAGAATCGATTGAACCAGGGAGGTGGAGGTTGCGGTGAGCCCAGATGGCGCCATTGCACTCCAGCCTGGGAAACAAGAGCAAAACTCCGTCTAAAAAACAAACAAACAAACAAAAATCTAATGTTATTCTGAGGGCGGTAAAGATAATCAACTAAGTTTTTAAAGAAGGAACATGAAATATTCTATGTTTTCTGAAGGTTCTCTTGTGCCAGAGGATCAATGTAGGAATGTCAAACTCATTAGAAAAGGTGATTTATGAAAAGAGAAGTAAATTATACTGTTTTTGTATTTCAGTTCTTTTAGTAATGTCTTTTCAATATAGTGTGTATATTCAATATTAAACCTACCTGAGAACTCAAATCTTAAACATCGATGTACTTATCTGAACAGAAGGTTATACAGAGGAATTCCTCATGTTTATGTTTAGGTCGGTTGACTACAATGTTTCCTTATGCATGTTGCATTCCTGGAGTCCTATCGGGTATCAAATGCATTTTGCCATTGTCAATCTTCTATATTTTAATCCATGAAATATGTGAATAGCATATGACGGATAAATTTTGCACAATGAGTCGTGTATACACCTCCTTAAAAACCACAGCTGCACTTGCATCAATACTTGAAGTGAAATTGCAGGAAAATCTCTGAAATGAGGAAAACATAAAAAATTGAACAGTTTATATTTATAGAAAAAACACTTCATTTAGAAAAATATATGAATTACTTAAGACATATTGAAGTCAGAATTTGTATTATATTTTGCACATTTTATAGAGTTATAGCATTTGCAAAATGTATGATTCAATAAGATGATATGTTACCAACATATTGAGATTATTTTAAGGCATATAGTAGCCTATATATTTTTAAATAATACATAATGTATAAAACACTTTTCTATACATTCAGGTCAGTTGCTAAGCATAAAATCATTGAAGTGGTAAAAGTGAAAATTATGTTGCGTTTTATCACACAGACATCAGTTGAACAGTTATTGCAGTTAACCAATGAAATAAAACTAATCAGTATAAAAAATACTATGATATGACTTTTTATTCTAGAAAACATTGTAGAGGAGCTTACTTTAATGGAAAAAAAAAGTGACTTTTTGGGGAAAGTGGTAGTTTACTATCTATGAAATAGAATTTCCTTCCTACTTGTTTCATTCTATAGGCCAACATGAAACGGAATAGTGAGGTAGATGAATTAGAATTTGTATGGTTTTGCTACTTATTAGCTATAGCCTTGAGCGAGTTGGTTAAACTCCCAAGTCTCTGTTTATGCATGTGTAAATTGAGAATCATGACAGCTAGTGTCAGGAGTTGTGTATATGTGTATATGAAGGAAATGATGCAAAGCCAATGCAATGAATAGGAGCCAATGATAGATGAAGAGAACTGTAATAGCATCGTGATTCCACTGTTAACAGCCTGCCACCCTCTCTCACAGAGATCCCATCTTGATATTTATCATCCTTTATGTAGAACAAAATCTCACTTTCACAAAAACTTAGAACAAAAACATTTCAATGAGGGGCATCACATTGCATTTATTTTAATAAAAATCAACTGATATATCAATGGAACAAGTTGTACTACAAAGACAAATCTGGGATATCAATTGGAAACAAAATTCCATGGAGATGGTGTAGTACAAAAAAATAGCAGTCTGAACTTGTTATCAAAGCTTCACATCAGATTGGCCTCATAACTTCACTGGTGCTTCAAAATACTTATGCTCAAAGGTGATATTCTCTTTCACCTCCAATATCTCCTCCAGCCTCACATCTTTCACTGTCCCATCCAAGAAGTTTACATCCATTAAATTATAAAGATCATTGTCCTGTATTTGAACTTGCTGATCACTTCTTTTTTTCTGCTTCTGTTTATAACCTTGGGCTCTATGATGCCGTAGTTCCTGGTTCTACTGACACTGCTCTGATCATCTATTCTTGATTTCTATCCTAAGCATTGTTTCTCTGGTTATCCTTTAAATTTTTGTAATTCCCAGGATGTTATACCTTATATTTTCCTTATAATTTCTGGGTTACTGTATCTAAGTTTTATGATTTTAACCATCATCTACATGTTCATTACTGGAAATATTTTCATCTTTATTAGTTTCCTATTGCTGTTGTATCAACTACAAATATAGTAGCTTAAATAACACAAATGTATTATCTTACAGTTCTTCATCCTTAATGATATAGCATAGATGCTATGTCCTCCAGAAACTTCCTTGGCACCCACATTTTTGGATGGAAGCTTTTTGTCATTTCCATAGAGAGTAAGCTTAGTCTTGTCAATGTGGTTCATCATTAAATTGAAATTATGTTCACCTATCTTGTTTCAAACCTTCCCAACTAAAAGTTAAATTTAATAAAGGACTGAAAGCAATCATTTTGTATCTCCAGCCAGGAACACGATGCCAAGCTTGGCTCATCCAAGCTTGG
>NC_045443.1:82796483-82813717 GCF_002776525.5 Piliocolobus tephrosceles
CCAAGCTTGGATGAGCCAAGCTTGGCATCGTGTTCCTGGCTGGAGATACAAAATGATTGCAATAAGATTGCAATAAATGCTTATTGGACTGACCTCAACACAATTTCCTTACCTATAAAAATAACATAATAATTCAGACCCCATATGGTTACCGTGATGATTAAGTGAGGCAATATATGCAAAGCACCTGGCACATAGCAGGTACTTACTAAATGTTCATGTTCCTCCTTTCACAGAGCCTTCTTTCACTGCATTGGTTCAGGCTTTCATCTTTTATCTTAATTGTCTCCAGTCAGGATTGCATTTTGGTTCTCGGTTCTTTGATAATTTTATGTATGTATTAATTTTCCATCCCTATCCAAACTGTAAACTCCTTCTGGACACAACTGCTTCTTATCCTTATTACACCTTGGACAGAGGAGGTGTTCAATATACACTTTTTTAAGTTGACTGAGTACTCTCTGTATGTGTTCTATTATGTTACATTAAAAACAGCTCTAAAGCCAGGTCTCTATGACAGCAAACAAATCTCTGGCCAAGAAATAAGCCAGTGCATAAAACATGCTGTCAACTTGGCTTTCATACTAACCTATGCAGGTGTGTCTCTGTTTAGGGAGTAGAATATTATGAAATATCAGTGCCAATTTGTGTGGGGAGTGAAGAGAGGGTTGTGTATGTACATAACAGATAATCTGTAAAAACACTAGATTCACTGGCTGTACTTAAGCAGCATATGTACATGTGCACTGACTCTAGAACCATATGTTTTGCCACGACTTCACATGGTGTCACTCTATTTGACATATCCTAAACTACTCCAGGAATATGTCCTCTTTTAAGCTGATTCTTCTGTGACAATAATATTCTTCATTCATTAGTTGGATGCCAGAGTTGCAACATCAAAGATATTCTGGGAAGTGGTTCAGTTTACTGAGTGTGTTGGAAAAAAAATGGGTATTCAGGGTTTATTTAGATGGTGATGAGCTAAAGGCTATCCCAATAATATAAAGAATGAGAGCGCAGACTCTTGAACCAGACTACCTGAGCTTTATTTCTGATATTGTCTCTTGCTGTGGGATGCAAATTTGTTCAGGTTATTCAAGCATTGGAGAAGTATTTATTCAGTGCCTAATATTTTCCAGACCAAGAAAGAGCAGTAAACAACACAAACAAAATTTCCTTCAGTCATGGAGCTTACATTCTAATGGAAGAAGGCAAACAATAGTCAACAATGACAAAAGTATGTAGAGTATTATATGATGAAATATTCTGAGAAAAAATGGAAGAGAAACAAGGAAGATGGATAAAGAGTGCAAGGTATTTAGGGGTGCCAGGGAAGGCCTTATTGAAAAGATGGAATGTGAATAAATGACCTTAAGGGAGAGAGGGAGAACCTTCTGCAGGCATTGGGTAGAGTGGTTGCTAAGAAAGGAATAGCAGTTGGAAAACTGAGCAACCTAAAAGAAGAGGAAGATGGAACATTTATAGGCGCCTTAGGCAATTTCCAGGACTTTGATTGTATTCTGAGTGATTTGGAAAGCTATGCAAATGTTTTGACAGAGGCGTGCCTTGTGTGCTAACAGTAGAATGAAGTGGCAAGAGGGCAGAGAAGCAGGAGACCAGTTAGAAGCCTATTGCAAAAATTTAACCAAGAGTTTAAAATGGGGCTTTGACTAGAAGGTAGCAATGGTGATAATAAGAGGTTAGATTTGAGGACATATGTCTGCAAACAGAGCTAATAGGCTTTGTGGATAAATAGCTTGTAGGGAATGAGAGAACACAGTCAAGGATAACTCAAAGATTTGGGGCCTAATTAAATAGGAAGATAGAATCACCATTAAGTGAGAGAAGGCTATGGAGCATAGAAGCTAGCTCAGTTTTTGGTGTTTGGAAAGCCTGTGAAACATATGAATCCAAGACCCTGAGATATATGAACCTTAAGATCAGAGCAAAAAGTCCAAATCAGCCATATGAATAATTAAATCCGTTAAGCAAAAAGTTAGTACTATATTTAAAGCCTTAATATTAGATGAGATTAGCAAGTGGGTATGTGTATGCACAAAAGTTAAGAGTCCTTAAGGTGTACTGTGATAAGAGCTAAGTCAATGGTTCATTGTGATGATTTAATAAGTTATATATGCAAAATTCTTAGGACATTATCTGATACATAGCAATTCTTCAATAACTATCAGATGTGCTAGTTTTCTTTTAAACACAATAGAATGAGACAGTCTTGTTCAGATATTATGTATCATAAGTTATATTATTAAATTAAGACTCAATATTATCTGACACAAACTCACTTCTCACATATCTTCTTCTCTAAAGCCTATTTTTCTATAATAATCTCCTATAATAAATTAAAATCATTGAGTAGTATTGGAATTAGAGTTGAGCACTGATTTCATCTGTTCCAACTTTTCTTCCAGTATGAACTACAATAGCAAGTGTTTTATTCTTCTGTGTTGCATGTCTCTCTCATTTCACTTATCTCCATATGCTATAATTTGTTTGGGGGTTTTACCCACCATACTATGAAAACCTTGAGGAAAGTGATGTCTTATTTATTTTTATAGTCCCAGCGCATAATACCAGCCTGAAACCCCGACACTGCTCAATAAATATTTGGTGAATGTAGAATGAATAGGTAGATAGTATATGCTAGACATTGCATTAAGTTTCTTTGATAGTTTTTTTTTTTTAATTTATGTAATCCCTACAAGAGTCTACCAAGACTAGTATTAATAATCCCATTAAAAAGATTTAACAATGTCTTCACAGACACTGATAGATATGCTCACTCTAACAACCTAGTTAGCTGCAGTGCTTCTATTATACCACAAGGATACAGTATGGCCCAAGTGTTCCCTGCCCTTTCCAAAAGTTGTTTCCAATGCAAAAGTTACTTTTGTAATATTTATGAAAGATAATCGTAGATCATTCACTGGAAAATATTAAAAAATGGAAAGATCATTAATTATAAAAAAAGCTACATTATTGTTACAACCTTGATTGTTAGCATCCCTTAAATATATTGAGCCAAAAGAAGACAAATTGTAATAATATGGAAATGTATGCTTCATATATATGAATATATATTATATATAACAGTATATATGATTTTTGAATAATCATAAACCTACCAGGAAGTTAAAAGCACACAGCACACAGAATACTTTTTCCTGAACTCTCAAACACTTTAATGTGCATTGCTTACGTTCTCCTACATAAACAAAATATTAGCATTGCAATCAGGAAATTAACATAGGCATATTATTTCAGTTTCATTCTCAGTCCCTATACAAATTTCACGTTGTCTCAACAATGTCCATAACAGCCAAATAATCCAGTTCAGAATCATGTGCTACATTTGCTTTTCATATCACTTTAGTCTTTTTCAACACGGAACAATTCCTCAGTTGCTCCTGGACTTTCATGATTATGAGACTTGAAGATTTAAAGCCATTTTCTGTGTTGAATATCTCTCAAAATTGGTTTGTTTAATCTTTCCCAATGATTAGACTCAAGTTGTGCTTCATTGAAATGCCACTGCATTCTTCTCATTGCATTCTACTAGGTGACATGTAATTTCAGTCTCATGCTATGATTTTAATTACTTGATTAAGGTAGGCTTCTCCACTGCAAAGTTAATATGTATGTTAATAATAAATATTTATAGCAATAATAAGTATTTTGTGCTTATTACGTGTATTAGTCCATTCTCACACTGCTCTAAATATACTGCCTGGGACTGGGCAACTTATAAACAAAAAAGATTTAATTGACTTACAGTTCTGCATGGCTGGGGAGGCCTCAGGAAACTTATAATCATGGTGGAAGGTGAAAGGGAAGCAAGGTACATCTTACATGGCATCAGGAGAGAGATAGCAAAGGAGAAGTGCCACACTTTAAAACCATCAGATATCACAAGAACTGATTCACTATCAGGAGAACAGCATGGGAGAAACTGACCCCGTAATCAGATCCCCTCCCACCAGGTCTCTCCATCAAAACACGGAGATGACAATTCAAGATGATATGTGGGTGGGGACACAGAACCAAATTATGTCATGCGTCAATACCCCACTCCTCAACAAACTTTCAATTAATTTATCTCATTATAACGATTTGATCTTAGGGTTTTTTTTATTATTATTTCCAACTGGCTATAATCTTTCATTCATTATGTTTTATGCCCAAATTTTCATAGATTTGACACTGGAAGCCCATTTCAAACAGACTTCTGTGTCTTTTTGACATGTTCTCATCATTCATGAGCACCTCCTGCTTTCTGCTAGATGAAAATGTTTTAGGCTTATTTTGTATTTTTCCTACCGTGGCCTGGAAAAACAAAGAGAAGTGAACCAGCAAGTCACATTTTTAAAGATCAAAATGTACATGCTTTTTTTCAATTTTATTTTTAAAACACCCCTTATAAAATGTTTTTCTTTATTCATGTTATATACTTGAAATTTAATTGCAAAAATGTATAAGTCACTGCCTTTGATAAATTCAAACTTCCAGCAGATGATAGGCACAGAACCAGTCCACAGAGATTTTTTTTTTTTTTGTTCATCACAATTGCTACTTTGTGTATATAATTGCACTGTTTATCTAAACAAAAAGCAAAGAATATTAGGTTTCAAAAGGTCCTATATGATTCAAGCCCTCTCCCATTACAGACACTGTTCTGTGAATTCTTGGCTAAGTGTGACTCAAAGTTTCCTTGAACCATCACAGAGACAACTTCACTATTTTTTGAGATCCCCTTTTCCATGTTAGATAATTCAGACTTTCTAGAATTGAGTCAAATGCATATTTGCCAGGCTTCTACCCATTAGTAGTAGTTCTACATGTTGGTGCAAGACCAAAAAAAAAAAAAAAAAAAACATATTTTCTACATGATAGCCATTCAAATCTTAGAGAAAGCTTTGATTCCTGCCTCACTAGTCTTCAAGTTATACTTGCAACTGGTGAAGCATATCAAATTTCCTCATTCTTCACAGTACATGTTTCCTTGGTCCTTTATTTCATTATATCATAAAAGTATATTAATCTACTAAAAGGATAGAACATACTTTTAAGACTATAAACTATTTGAATTTAATAATATAAAATCATTCTCTTATATGTAGGATAACTAAGAAACTGTCTGTTTTATTTCAATGAAAATTAATCTCAAGGAAAATTGGGACCCATCTTGCTACAAATTCAGAAATTTCTTGGGCTGCACCTGACATGCACTGGAAAGTCTACAGTCTAGTATCACTACATGGATACACTGCAACAATAATTATTTTAGTATTTTAATAATACATTGCATTTCCAATAGTTTATTTGTTTTATATGTGAACCCATTATTTTTCAAATATTATGTTGAATGTTAAAAGTTCATCTTGAAAGAAATTTTTAATTTTAAGTCAATTCCCAGACATACGTGAAGAAGGAAAACTGAGAACAGTTCTGAGCACTAGAAGAACTTTAATTAAAGTCCAGACCCAAGAGCCCTCCGTCGAGAAGAGCTTACTCCTGATCCCTAATTTGAAGGCTTGGGATTTTAGAAAAATACGTTACTCAATTCCACTGTCATGGAGGTCCAGAGGGTGCCTGCAAATTATGGTGAGAAAAACATTTGGAGAACATATCAAAATGTCACAAAACAATTCTCAGTGTGAGCAAGTACCTACCAGATATCTAAATGGTTTTTAAAAGAAAGTGCCTCTAGGAAAACTCAGTGACATCAGTTTATGACTTTCTCTAAACCAGAGAGCCTCAAGTAATTATGAGAAAACAGTATATTGTACTCTAAGCTCTGATTTGAGTAATGACTTTTGAAACGGTGATTGAGAAATAATTGCGCCCTTCTGAGTTTCTCTCACTAAAATGTAATGAATATTGGTGAGACTATGCCACAGTTTTTACTAATGTAACATAGTAAATTGTATTCATGATGTGTAGTTTTATGTTTATGAGCTTTTAAATTGGCTCCTGATCTCTAGGTTAGAAAATATAGAGAGAAATAGATGGAGAAAAAAATAGTTGCATTTCTATGAGAAGAATACAAAACAAAGATAAAAAATTGAAACCTATCAGTGGCATTGCTGCTCTAAACAATTAGTGTTTGTTATTCTGTCTCAAAAACGGAGACACAAAAAGATGTATCATTCTAGTGTCCTATAAAGATAACTTCTAAAGACAGATGTGGAGTATATAACTCAGTTATTTTTTCAAGAAAAAATGAAGACCCTAGTCTTTTCAGGTGAGCAGGCAAAACACTAGCATTTATGTATATACCTTCTTCAGATTTTCCAACACATTTTAATATATTTTGTATTTCTTTTCGTTTTTAAATGGTGCTTTTACTTAAAGAAGATTGCCTCCTAAATTAAAGAATGTCTTCTCAAAATGATAGCATGTTTGTCAATGGAGAGAGTACGGTAGTCAGACACTGGTTATTTCATTTTACCATTATTAACTATGTAATTTAATTTTATACTTTTGATAGGTGTGATTAAAAGTTTTTTTAATAAGTAATTCTTAGGTAGGAATAAAGCTTCTCTTAGTTTACTCCATATAAAATAATTTAATAGACTAATATATCTCCCTACTTTCTGTTTAGGTTATTTAAATTTGGCAAAGGAAATAAAAATATATCTTTTAGCATATTTTATAATGAACATTAATATCGTTCTGACTAAAGAATAATATTCCAAAATTGTCCTTATAAAGCTAAAACACAATAACAGAAATGTCAGTATCATGACCAACAATAAAAACAGAATAGATATGTAGTAGCTTGCTTCAAGAGCTACTCTTAAATAGTCTATTGCAAAATAATGGGACAACTTTTATCTAATTACTGAGCCAACCAAATCCTCTTATAGTGAAAGATTCCATAGATAAATATTTGAAATTTACATTTTTACAAATTTTACAATTTCTGTATTTGCGAATTTCCACCTTCATTGAAAGTACATGACTTTTCAAAATAAAGAATTTCAAAGATTTGAAATAAATGTATTATACTAATGACCAGAGAAAAGTAAAAATTCTAAACATCCCCTAAAATCCTTTTGTGAAAAAGGAGCAGCTTATTTGGAATAACTATTTTTCTTATTAGTAATTTATCTATAATTTTAGTAGCTTGAATTTAATTTCAAAATGTATCATATATTTTTTAAAAATCCAAAGTAATTATAGAAACTTGATATAGTGACTTTTGTTCTGAGTGATTAGAACTATACTGAAAGCAACTTTTAAAATTTCATGGATTTACAGTTTAGTGCGATTTAAGTGCCCAGTTCTGCTGTATGTCTCCTGCCATTTGTGTGCTGGAGACATTCTGCTTTTCTCCCCTAATGAAGTGCATTAGTCAAGAGCTCAGTGACCTCTGACAAGGCTCAGTATGGGATTATAGCCTGACAGGAGGCAGCTGGAAGAAATAGTTGACAATTCACGCTTAAAGTAATCCCTGAAAATTGCATGTCAGTTATGAGGAGGTGACAGTTTGACTCCCTTGTGGGGGAAAAAAAAAAGGATAATAAAAGATATTTCAAGTAGAGTTTTTGGACCCTAACTATAGTTTCTGAATTAAGGCTAAATTATCAAGTTCTCTAAGCACCAGTCAATAGGAAGAACATTTTCATGAATAGATTCAATTTACAATACTATTTCAAGCAGCTACCACTTTTAGTCCATTGATAGAAAACTCATTTAGTCAATGGATTATCTATAATTGACTAACTTCTTTAACAGAGTTTTAACACATCTCACATGTAAAAACATTATCAGGGGAGGCTCACAGAGAATAATAGTTGTAAGCAGAAATATAAAATGGTCATTTTCTGTAAAAATTACAGCAAGAAATCAATAATACAGATTTTTATATGTTGACTTGTATTTTTCTAACATGCTATTTTATTTAAAATGTGTTTTTTTCAAACAATAACTGCTCCACTATAATTTTGTTTAAAATCCCATTAATTTGTCCACTTAATGGTAAAAATATTTTGCAAAATAACTTTCAAAGATTACATATTTATCATAGTAAATACGTTGTTATATGGAATTATTATATATTACATTATAACTTATTACACAATAATTGAATAGCACACCTATATTTTAAAAATACAGATACTTTTTTAGTAACTTTTTTTTCTGTCTACTTCCCAGAATAGCAGATGTTTCTTTTTGATCTCTGTTATTATTTTCTTGTAGTTGTGATTAAAATACTTTCCGTAGAGAAAGGAAAACATTAGAATGGACTTTCTTTGGAAAACACACAGTTTGTTCTCTAACTTCGGATTTTCACTATGCACAATATGTGATGATTGACTTACACCCAGCAGGCACCCAATAAATGTGTGATGGGTTAAATTGAAAAAACATAGTATTACTCTCATAATTGTTCAACATTTCTATAAAATATAGTTTTCCTAGGCCATTCAACAAATAGTGTCTGATATCCATTATGTGATACCTCCGCTGAATGTAAAAATCAATTTTTTTGGTCCATAAAACTGTTTTCACTTTCTGTTCAACTCATAGTGTAACCTATAAATTCATTCGTTTATAAGTGTACAGTGCATTTTAAGAAAAGTTAAGTTAGTAAGTCTATAGTTAATTTAATCCCTGGCTCTTTGTACCATTTATTGTTTAGAGATAGAGTGACCCACCTTCCAAACAAGCAAATGCGTCATGTTTCTAATTCTTCTCTTTTTTCCTACCTGTAAAACTAATGTCGAATTTACGCATCTTCTTTGAACATTTACACTTTCAGAGTTTATTAGAGAACATTTTTTATTATGACCCTTATGAATGCCTACCATAATTTAGGCTAAACATCCACAAGCTGGTTTGCATATTTTTACGTTGTGAAGGTGACAAAAAGGTAAGCGGTAGAGTATCTGCTCAAACATCAAAAAGGAACTCCTAAATTCTTTCTCAGCTGCTTAACTTTGGGATGTGATAACTGCTTGAGTGTAGAAAGAATTTAGGTCCCAGCAATAATAGAATGGCAGGACTGACTGTGCAGCAGCTGCGGAATAACACAGCAGGTTGAATGGTCTCATGGGTCTCCTAGGGCATGTGTATTAAGAGTTTGTGATTTAGACCATGTGTCTCTTAGGTAAGAGAACTACTTGTTAGATGATCAAATTCAGAGTAGTTATCTTTGGTTCAATATTACTCAAGGGGATGGCAAAAATCTTGCTAAATTTAGCTTTTCACTTCCTTGTTCTTAATTGATATTCTATCGAACAACATTAGCTAGAGGAATATCTGTTCTTTATTTATTGAGAACAACATTATACCTATGCTTGAGAAATTAGTCCTTGAAGTTTTATGGCTGCACACACACTGACTCACACCCATTCACAGTATTTCTTCTGCAGTTGTAGGTGTCGTTCCAAACTGGTTGTTGGTTGTGACATTTAGGCAATAAAAAAATACAAAAAGAGACTTTCAGACATATGGAGTTGTATTAAATAAAAATTAAATTGACATCTAAAAGCTGCTCAAAATGCCACATAGGCTTTTTAGCTACTGTTTTATAGCCTTTTTATTCCTTCTCTATATTTACTTTAAAAATGTGTAGGTACCTTCGATTGCTTTGCTCTATCATGCAAAGTATCAATAAACGTGTAAAATCTAGCTTTAAAACTGTAAGTTTCAAATTTTATTTTCAGTGGACACATTTTTTCCTCTTAGCTATGATACAATGTCCAGTAGTTTAATCACTCAGAGGTGAGTACATGTCTTCCAAAATGTACTCAGCACCTAAAGGCTCAGGATATGTTCTTCAAACTGCTGCCATAGAACATCTCAGAAAACAGGACTGCCTGGGCATCTCAGAATGACACACTTGCTTTCACCTGAAACCAGCTAATATTTCATTTTGCTTGCTCAATTATTCTGATTTTATAGAATTCATGACACTCAGTGCAGCAAAATCATACTTAGAGGTTCTTATATATAACATTGATTATTTCATGCCATGTCTTTATTGAAATAAAAAAATATAGATATTTGTTATTTGTTATCAGATGTCAGTAGTTCCTAGGTAGAATTTCTTTGGTGTCCTTTCTGCATTTCAAACTCATAAAGGTAATCAGAGTTGATATTGATATTTAAGCTCACAGTATATACAGCACTAGTTTGTGTTTTTAAACTCATGTTCAGCATGTGATAAATAAGTCAATTACTATGTATCTCATGGGGAACTAGAAATAAAGAATGCTGCATTCTTCCAAATAATGAAGCCTCAAGATGAAAGACTTTTTAAATTCTGTGCAGTCTAGTGTCTAGTACAATGCAAACACAGAGTAATGCTTAATAAATGTTTATAGAATGGTTAATTGTTGAAGAAGAGCCTACATAGTTGTTAAGAAATTATGACTTATAAGAAATGCGTCATCTTAAATCCACCAGCTTTCCATAATCTCAGATGTTGTTGCTATTCTCAGGTATTTACCTTCTGAAACTTATACTCTTCCTACTCCCTGCTGCGCTCTACAATATGACTTTAGGGAATGTTTCTATTATTTAATTAACGGAAAGCCCCATTGTTCTATATGTTTCAGACCGAGTATAGACTATATTATCTGATTTGAAGCCTGACCAACCTGATAAAATTGCCAATTTATTCAAAATTATCCATAAGCCATTTTGCTTGAGCTAATATAGGCAATAGATAGTATATGAAGATTTTTCTTTCTCAGATGGAAGAAAAATGAGTGTCTTAGATGGAAGAAAAAATACATAGTATTTTGACGTTCAACTCTGAAAAATGAATAAGGCAGAGAAAATTCCATGAAATTGTATGAAAAATTGTTTTTGCAGGCATGACTTTATCTGATAAGAGGTTCAATACCTTTTGATCAGATTCTCAAATGGTTTTCTGATACCTCCCTTTTCACTATACAAATATTTGATGTTGTAATTTTCTGAAGAAGCAGAGAAGCATAAGCACCCTTAGCATAAGGTGCAAAGTGAGGACAGCTCCCATATTTAAGTGAGGGTAGGATGTGTTTTAAAAATGTGACCTGATTTGCGATGCTATGAGCACAGGGTACAATAGAGAATATCTGGATATGAGGCTTTAGAGGAAGTGGGGGAGATACTGTGAAAGGCCTTGTGGTTTAGGCTAATGAATTTAAACTATATCCTGTGACCAGTAAGGGGACATTACAAATTTTAAAACAAAGAGTAACAGTGGGTTTATTTTTAAATGAAGATGAGAGTGGGAGGTGCCTTGCCATGGGCATGGCTGGAAGCAGGTAACAATCTGTAAGAAGGAGCTGTAATAGTTTAAGAGATGATGAGCAGGCTGATGAGCAGTTTAACTAAAGGAGACTCATCGTGTGTAAGAATAGCCCATAAAGTAAAAGGGAGAATCCAGGACTGGTAATAATCCTTGGTAAGAACAAGAAAGCAAGTTGGCTCACGAAAGACAGGAAGAAAACTTAGAGAGGTAGGGGAACTGGGTGAAAGAAATGTGATGAAATCTAAAGGAAGCATTTTCACATTTTCTGACACACAGAAAACAATAAATGTTAAACAAATTACTGAATGTTCGCCTTAGGAGTATCAAATGTCTTAGAGAGGTCAGCTTGGTTAAGGACTTACAATAACTAAAGGCAATTACAAGGTCACCGGTGACTTCTCTGAAAGCAAATACAACAGATTTGTGAGGGCAGAAGTCATATTTTAGAATAATGAAGAGTGAATTTAAGCTGAGGAAGCATTTATGATGATTATGAACATCTCTTTTAAGAAGTTTGGCCAGGAAGAAAATAGTTTGATTCAGTAAATATTTATCGATCATTCATTTTGTGGCAGGTTCTGTGCAAAGCAATATGTTCCCCAGTGGAGCTTAAAGTCTGGTGCAGAAAGCAGACATTTAACAGGTAAACTGAATGTTCAGAAAGGCTAAGCACAAGATGATATAGGCAATAAAGCTGAGCTACTGTAGATTAAGGCAGACCTTTCTTTTTTTTATTTTATTTTTTATTATACTTTAAGTTCTAGGGTACATGTGCATAACGTGCAGGTTTGTTACATATGTATACTTGTGCCATGTTGGTGTGCTGCACCCATCAACTCGTCAGCACCCATCAACTCATCAGCACCCATCAACTCGTCATTTACATCAGGTATAACTCCCAGTGCAATCCCTCCCCCCTCCCCCCTCCCCGTGATAGGCCCCGGTGTGTGATGTTCCCCTTTCCGAGTCCAAGTGATCTCATTGTTCAGTTCCCACCTATGAGTGAGAACATGCGGTGTTTGGTTTTCTGTTCTTGTGATAGTTTGCTAAGAATGATGGTTTCCAGCTGCATCCATGTCCCTACAAAGGACTCAAACTCATCCTTTTTTATGGCTGCATAGTATTCCATGGTGTATATGTGTAAGGCGGACCTTTCTAAAGCAGAGACAACTAAGGAATGTGGGAATTTGCCAGGCAAAGATTGGTTGGGGGGCAGGAGAGTGCATCAGAAAAAGAAAGAATATTACCGGCTACATAACTGAAACCAGTCGAATTGTTCATAGAGTTGATAACACTGTATTGTGCACTTAAAATTTTGTTAAGACAGCAGATCTTACATTGTCTTCTTACCAATGTGATAATAACAATAAAATAATAAGAATATTACTGGTTGAAGAATATGTAAAGAGATGGAAACATAAGACATCACAGAGTTTTACAACTGTAAAATAGATTATAGATATAACTAGATATGTCTATATCTAAAACAGATTTAGATATAACTTTCATGAACGTACGTAATTTAAGAAATAGAACATTATCAACAATTTTGAAGCTTTCTGTATATCTCTTCCTATGTATCCCTTCCTTTTTCATCAATATATACATTGAAAAAATATAGTCTATATGTAAACCATATCTACATACTATGTATTAAATATGTATTAAACATATAGCTAGTGTTATAAATTTTGTATATATTATTTACTTGTACTTAATATCGTATGTGCATATGTATTTAATTTACATATTGTTAAATTTTGTTAGTTTAAAATTGTATGTAAATGTGATGATATTACATATATTATCTCATGACATTCTTCACTCAATATGACGTTTTGAGAGTTCATCCATGTTGACCGTTAAGGCTGAGATAAATTTTTATTATTGTGCAGTTGTCCAACTTGAGATACCACAATTCATTTATCCATCTCCTAAAGATTTAAATTGTTCTCATAATTTTGCTTTGCCAACAACATATCTGTAAACATTCTTGTATGTCACCTGTTTCACAAGTTTGAATGTTTTTCTGGGGCATTTCTCTAAACTTAACATTCTGAGTCATTGGTTATGGAGATGGTTGGCATTGTTGCATAATGTCAAATTGTTTCTGAAGCCCTTAGAGTTTTTGAAGATCTTAAAGCAGTCAGGATCGTTGAAACATAGAGAGAAACAGGATGATGGGTTATAAGAAGATATCAAAGAAAAAATTGTTAATTTGCATGTGTGTTTGTTAATTTGTGTGTTTTCAGCATAGGGAGCATATGAGCACATTTATGAAAGCACATGGAAGGAAACCAGTGGATGGAGAGATTTTGAAGATAAAAGTGAGAGACAGCATAATTAATGGCACAAGTTTCCAAGGAGTGGGGAAAAAGAGTTCAAGATCATAAGGGAGAGGGGTAAGAACTGAGAATAAAAACAGGGTCATCTAGTTACACTGCCCAGTGTTTCTTCACACTTGCTAAAGCTGGTTAAGAAACAATAGCAGCGCAACGTAAAAGTAAATGCATTATTCTTTTATTATTTGAAACAAATTATGTTTCTAATATAGTAGAAGGATGTGTGTTTTATTTTAGTTTTTCATGTACCAACTCAAGTTAACGGAGAAAAGAGTCTGAAGACCATGAGCACAATGTAAACTCTCCTCTTGGAGCTATCCATTGAAAAATTCCTCTCAAAAATTATTCTAGTCACCATTTTCCACAAGCATTAAGACGACTCAACTGACTTTTGTTAGTAAAAAAGCTATATTCTTCAAAAGACTGTGTGTCTGGTTTAATATTTTTTCGTATATTATTGCTTTTATTATAAAAATGGTTAAGGTGTCTTGATCGTTACATTGAGTGTTGCCAATACACAAGGACCAAGTCGGTAAATGCTAAATGTTTAACATCTGAGATTTGTCTATGAACAGCTATTCAACTCCGCTAGAATGACTGTGTCAATTAATCGACCACTCATGAGGAAGTGTGCGTGGTGGATTTTCAAATTTTTTTTTGGCAAAAATGTGTCTTTTTTTTTGTATGTATTTATACGTGCAAATATTTGTATTTGAAAGATAATATTTGTATTATCTTTCAAAACTATTTTTAAATTGTTTAAATGCTCAGATCTTTTGGGAAAGCTATTGTTACTGAAGCTAGAATATGAGTTTCAGGATTCTACCTTTTGCTCCAAGAGATAGCTTTAGAAGAGTCATTTAAAAAATGTGCTGATAGGTAAAAATCAGTCAAAGGAAGGATAAACGTTTCCAGGCTTTCTCAACTGTTTGTATCTAGGCTAGACAAGTCTATCTCGGCTTATTGTTATTCCAGTCTGACTAATTTTCCTTGTATTTAATGACTCTGTTACATGTGTCTGCTTTATGTTTCACAAATACTTTATCATCTGCTTATTTCATCATAAAGGAACTTTTTGTGTACAGATTAAGTTTAATATGTATGGGTTGCGTCTTTACTATTTAATATCCCTAGAGGATAATCTCACTGGAAAATACTTCCTGTTTTCCTTCCCCCACAGTCAATATTCATGCCTCATTTTTGTTGCTATCTGAGGTCAAAGCAGCCAAAATCCTGCCTTCATGTTGGCTTTAACTTTAGTTAAAAGCAGGCAGCTATATGTTTGGGAAGCCCTGTATAATTTATATGGTGTGGGTAATCTCTTGAACACTCTGCAGGAAAAAGGAAGGTCTCATGTAAAGGCTTGCTGGTCTTCTACTATAATATAACACCTTTATATCTCTTATGAGGTCATCAGAATCATATGTGCATTTATTCCTTTGGAAAAACATGACCATGTGAGTAACATATAAAACTCGACATGATTTTTCCATTGCTGCCAGCTCTAAGGTCACAAAGAACTCTAACCTCAGCTGGAAAGATAATACTTTGTTTCTTATGGTCTTTTAAGAGTAAGAGTTTCCATTTTCTTTATAACTCAGTCCACATCAAAAAAGATTTGTGACTGCTATTTGTAAGAGAGTATTTTAGCTTCTGGCCAAAACTCTTGGTTTTTATACACGTTAGGTTTCAGCATCTATTCTGCCATTTGCTCCCAGTGGGGTACAAATAACCACAATACATATGAAACGGCATTTCTAAAGCTCACTTCTCCACTCCATATATATTCTTGAAAATAGTTATAAGAGAAAAATTGAAGTCATACAAAATACATCTGTCTGGTATTTATAGTGGAATTTTCCAAAAAATCATCTTGTAAACTGAAACGTTATAATCTGGCCTCCCCACACTAGCTGCTAATAACCTGCTTCATCTGTCTTATGTCTGAGAGCTAAGCTTAACTCAGAGGTGGGGCAACCTTTCCAACTCAGAAGTCAACATGAGAAGAAACAGTGACAGTTGTAGGTAAGAGATGATTTATATACCTTTTGACTCCCTTTACCTTCCTCAGACACCATTGAAAATATTTCAATGACCTTTGTGCCTTATGTATGCACAGAATAGTTTGACTACTTTTGCTTGCAGTACATTAGTAACTATATTGATTCTAGGAGCTCATTTAACAACTTGTTAATACTAATGAGTATAAATAATTTCCAAAGTGTGTTCTCAGTCATTATCTCATTTAGCTACATCAGATAACTGTAAATTAAACAGATTAAATATGATTAACCCATTCTCTGGTTGAATAAACTGAGGCTGGAACTATTTAAAATAACCTTCTCAAAGATGATTAATAAGTAGTAGAGTGAAATTCCGGATTTCTAAATTTCTACTAAGTGCTTGTCTTACTACGTATACTATATTTTATTGAGAATGAAGCAATTGTTTCAATTTACATTAGAAATTTTACTCTGATGTTTAGTGTTTAATGTCTTTCCTTGCTAGAATCATACTTAGACAAATTCATTTTAATTTGTTCTCAACTACACAAAACCTTCTTTATCTGTGTTAGTATAAATCAATTAACAATCTTTACTTTCTGCCAAAAGTTTAAAACTTCAAATGAATTATCCATTAACTTTGTCTGTGTAGCCAGTGTACTAACAACAATAAAAATAAGCATCTGAATGGAATATTATTTTCAATCCAATTTTCTTATGTATGCCTTGAAAAAGGATCATCAGGAGCTGGCCCTGATGTTTTATATACTGGCAACGTTTTGGTGGTAGAAAAACTGTTACTGGTAACTCTTTCGCAAGAACTGTCAGCACTGCAGATAGTTTTTAACTAGTCTCCTTCCAACAATAAGGGGTAGGAATTTCAGCATTCTGTGTGCCAAGCAAGTGCATATTCAGACTGAAGTTCTCACAAGTATACAATGGGTAAATGAGCCAAAGATGTAATTTTTTTTTTTTTTTTTTTTTGAGACAGAGTCTCACTCTGTCGCCCAGGCTGGAGTGCAGTGGGGCGATCTCGGCTCACTGCAAGCTCCGCCCACCGGGTTCACGCCATTCTCCTGCCTCAGTCTCCCGAGTAGCTGGGACTACAGGTGCCCGCCACCACGCCCGGCTATTTTTTTTTTTTTTTTTTTTTTTGTATTTTTAATAGAGACGGGGTTTCACCATGTTAGCCAGGATAGTCTCGATCTCCTGACCTCGTGATCCGCCCGTCTCGGCCTTCCAAAGTGCTGGGATTACAGGCATGAGCCACCGCGCCCGGCCCAAAGATGTAATTTATATAGGACTTAGCAAATGGTTTTTCAAGCTCCATTGATTTGTGTGTGTGTGTGTGTGTGTATGTGTGGTAAACTCACACACTAATTTATTTCATTGAACAAAATAGGCCACATAAGGCTGTTTGAAGTACAACTAAAATCAAAGAATAAGGAAATCAGGCATACTGCAAATAAGTTTGCTGGTGTTCTGAGGTTTTCTTCCTTCCTTTCCTTTCCCCTCCCTCTTTCCCTCCTTTTCCTCCCTTTATCTTTCTCTTTTCCTTTCTTCTCTTCTTCCTTATCTTCCTTCCTTCCTTCCTTCCTTCCTTCCTTCCTTCCTTCCTTCCTT
>NC_045443.1:82813727-82893949 GCF_002776525.5 Piliocolobus tephrosceles
CTTCCTTCCTTCCTTCCTTCCTTCCTTCCTTCCTTCCTTCCTTCCTTCCTTTCTTTCTTTCTTTCTTTCTTTCTTTCTTTCTTTCTTTCTTTCTTTCTTTCTTTCTTTCTTTCTTTCTTTCTTTCTCTCTCTCTTTCTCTCTCGCTCTTTCTCTCTCTTTCTTTTTCTTTCTTCTTCCTTCTCTTTTTTCTTTTCTCCCTCTCCCTCACTTCCTTTCCCCCTTTCCTTTCTTCTCTTCTTCCTTCCTTTCTTCCCTTCCCTCCCTTCCCCTTCCCTTCCCTCCCTCCCGCCATCCCTCCCCCCCCCCTTCCTTCCATCCTTCATTCTTTCCTTCCATCCTTCTTTGCAAGCATGTTATAAAAATAAGCAATTGTGAATATGCTTGAATGGCACCACAATAAGAAATCCTTTTTGGAAGTGTCTAAATGCTTACCCTTAACTTCTGACCTTTTCTCTTCAAGGATTTGTAACATGCAGATCATTGACCAGCACTGACAAAGCCCCACTGTCAGTTCTTGTCTGGACGTTACCAGTAGGTAACTTTTTTTTTTTTTTTTTTTTTTTCCAGTCAGGCTTGCTCTCTGTTATGTCTCTCCTTTAGTAAAGTTTCCCAATAGCATACAAATGATATTTTAAAAAAGATAATAGCCAAGAAATCCCTGGCTTCATGGGCTTCCCATCGCACTTAATGGTAGTTCCTCTTGGCTGACATGGGGACCCTGTATAAACTGGCCTTGATAACCTCTCCTACTAAATTTCTTTGTTTCCCACATAATCACTGTCATACTGTCTTTGGCTTTGCTTTATTTTAGAACTTCTTGTGTGCTCTGTCTTCCGCCTAGAATGTATTTCTCATGGCTCTCTACCTGAGGCTCAATTCTGTTCATCTTTAGACCAAGGATGGGCAAAGGTCATAAAAAGCATAGTAAATATTTTTACGCTTTGGGGTCATGCAGTCTTTGTCACAACTAGCCACCCAGCCATTGTAAATGAAAGCAGTCATAGACAATACATAATGAATGAGCATGACTGTTTTTCCACCAATTTTTATGTATGGACATTGAAGTTTGAATTGATATAATTTTCGTGTATAAAAATATTCTTCTTCTTTTTAAACAATTAAATGTAAAAAGACATTTTAGCTCAAGGGTGCACTTTGGAGATCTATTTGTCTAAATTCAGCTTAAAAGTCATTTCATGAGGGATTTTTTCTGACTTTATTATCTAATAAGTATATTTTGCATATCAGCACTGTTATTTTACATTACATTACCTTTTTGTTCTTTTGAGAATTGTTTGTTTTTGAATTGTTGTTTGTTCATTTCATATTTTCATTCAATTACAACTTTCCTGATCTTAACTATTCCACTTACCTCTGTATGTTCACCCTTAGGGCAATGACTGGTACATAGTGGGTGTTCAGGATATATTTGTTGACTAAATTAATTAATTTGGTGAACTTATTTTCCTACAACTCAAAGTGCTTTAAAAATGAGCTATGTCACCTAGAAAAACAACTTCAGTAAAGTTTCAGGATACAACATAAAAAAAATCAGTAGCATTTATATACACTAATAACATTCAAACCATAAGCCAAATTGAGAATGCAATCCCATTTACAACACACACACACACACACACACCCCTAGGAATATACCTAACCAAGAAGGTGAACAATTATCTACAAGGAGAACTACAAAACACTGAAGAAATAAATTATAGATGACACAAACAAATGGAAAGACATTCCATGTTCAGGGACTGGAAGAATCAATATCATTAAAATGACCATACTGCCCAATGCAGTCTATAGATTCAACACTATTTCTATCAAACTACCAATGTCATTTTTTACACAATTAGAAATTCTATTCTCAAATTCATATGGAAACAAAATAGAGCCCAAATAGACAAGGCAATCCAAACAAAAAGAACAAAGCTGGAGGCATCACATTACACGATTTCAAACTATACTATAAAGCTACAGTACTATCAGGGTACTGGTACAAAAACAGACACATAGACCATTGGAACAGAATAGAGAAGCTAGGAGTAAAGCCACACACCTATGACTGTCTGATCTTTGACAAAAGCTTTAAAAAAAAGAAATAGGGAAATGATTCCCTATTCAATAAATGGTGCTGCTTAAGCTGGCTAGCCATATGAAGAAAATGAAACCTCTCACCATATTAAAAAATTAACTCAAGGTAGATGAAAGACTTAAATATAAGACCTCAGACTGTAAACATTCTAGAAGAAAACCTAGAAAATATCCTTCTTGACTTCACTGTTGGTAAAAAATTTGTGACTAAGCCCTCAAAAGCGATTGCAACAAAAGTAAAAATTAACAATGGTACCTAGCTAAATTAAAGAGCTTCTGCACAGTAAAAGAAACTATCAACAGAGCAAACAGACAACAGAACGGGAGAAAATATTCACAAACTATGCAGCTGACAAAGGTCTAAAATTCAGACTCTATGAAGAACTTAAACAAATCAACAAGCAAAAAAACAACCCCATTAGGAAGTGGGCAAAGAACATGAAAAGACACTTCTCAAAATAAGACATATAAGAGGCAAAAAAAAAAAAAAAAAAAATGAAAACACGCTCATATCATTAATCAGAAAGAAATGCAAATCAAAATTGTGATATACCATCTCACACTAGTTAGAATAGCTTTTGTTAAAAAGTGAAAATTTAACAGGTGTTGGAGAGGCTGCAGAGACAAAGAAACACTTATACATTATTGGTGGGAATGTAAATTAGTTCAGCCCATGTGGAAAGCAGTTTGGAGATTTCTCAAAGAACTAAAAATAGAACTACTCATTTAGCCAGCAATCTAATTGCTGGGTCTATACCTAAAGAAAAAAAATATTTTACCAAAAAGATATATGTACCTGTATGTTTGTTGTAGCACTATTCATAATAGCAAAGACATGGAATCAACCTAGGTGTCCATCAGTAGTGGCTTGTATAAAGAAAATGTGGTGCATATACACCACAGGATACTCTGCAGTCATAAAAAAGAACAAAATCATGTCCTCTGCAGCAACACGGATGCAGTTGGAGGTAATTATCCTAATGGAATTAACACAGAAACAGAAAACCAAATATTGTATGTTTTCACTTATAAATGGGAGCTAAACACTGGGCACATATGGACATAAGGATGAAAACGATAGACACTGGGGACTACAAGAGAGAGGAGGAGAAAGTGGGACAAGGGTTGAACTACCTAATGGGTACTATGCTCGTTACCTGGGTGATTAGTTCAATTGTACCCTAAATCTCAACATCATGCAGTACAATCATGTAACATACCTGCACATGTTACACCTTGAATCTAAAATAATTTTAAAAAGACAAGAAAAATATTTGGAGAAATGCATGCCCAACTGCTTTACATGGTGGGCAGAATGAAAGACATTTCACTTTCATGTAGAAATTTCAGAAATGGTTAAACTATTATAAACAGAACATGTTAATTTTGTAATTTGGAAATTTTTCATGGTAAACACTGTATTTTTCTCTTAAAAAAAAAGCTATGTCAAACAACTTGTTTTAGGAGGTTTAATACATTGTGAAAATAGAACTTAACACAAGCATCCTATTATTTTTCTTATTGTGATTTGTACTCAAACAAAATTTGAGAGAATATTTGCTACTCCTCATTCAATCTTCAACAGCCATAAACAGTGCAAAAAAAAAAAAAATTCTACACATTCACACTGTGTATTGCACTGTGTTTATAAAAAGATCATAAAAAGGCACAATGTGGCTGGCTGCCATGGCTCACGCCCATAATCCCAAATCTTTGGGAAGCCCAGGCAGGCAGATTCCTTGAGGTCAGGAGTTCGAGACCAGCCTGGCCAACATGGTGAAACCACATCGCTACTAAAATTATAAAAGTTAGTCAGGCATGGTGGCACATGCTTGTAATCCCAGCTACTTGGGAGGCTGAGGCAGGAGAATCACCTGAACCTGGGAGGCGGAGGTTTCAGTGAGCTGACATCATACTACCGCACTCCAGCCTGGGCAACAGAGTGAGACTCAGCCAAAAAAAAAAAAAAAAAAAAAAAGAGAGAGAGAGATAGAGAGACAATGTAGTATTATTATAGTCTTAAGACTTTTATTTGATGTTCAAATTACAGTCATTTACACAAAAATGAATTCCTCTGGTATAATTTGTGAGTCTCATGAAACGTCTTTGTTGCATAAAGAACTGGAAGTAGCCACAAAGCTGTGGCAGTCATTGTTGGTGTCCACCAGTTCCCTCACTCTCGCCATGCCTGCCTCAGTGGCAGAGCCCCGGTGTGATTACTTGCCTGTGAAAGCTGACCCCACCTTGGCCCAGAGTAAATGTTGATTTGTTTTAGCCAATTGTGACAATTCCATCCCCCCACCTAAAGGAATCACCAGTTAGGAACCAATGCCACCAAAAGCGGGTTGTTAGGGACTTTGGTGAAGGATCTTCTCCTCTGTCAAAACAGACACAATAAGAGGTATGGCTCTTCCTCTTCCTGTCTCTTTGAACAAGACCATGTGAAAACATAATGTAATATATCAGAGCAAAGATAAAAGAATAAAGATAGTGAATAATAAAACATATATCTCTAAAAACTAATAATTTAAAACCCAGCTTTCTGATTTAGGCCTTTCATTTCGATATAACACAGGCATTGCCTGTCTGAAACAATGCAAAGGTTATTGGGGCATTTGTGAAAGAAGCATAGACAGCAAACAAAGTTGCATCAGTACAAAAATTTACCTAAAAAAATATAAATGATGTCATGAGAATGACAACTGAGTCTCATGATAAACACAAGGTGACCTCTTCTGTGATTGCTTATACTTCCAGGAAATGGTTATTCTTTGTATATCCTCTGATTATTTCTGCCAGCCCAATATCATGTAACTAATATACTAAAATTACTTTTTGAATAATGAAACAAACTCTTGCAAATAATCTATTGTATCACACTTTTTTTTTTTTCGTATTGTCCCAATCAAAATAAAAGCTAACGCTAAAAATCAAAAGTTCATTCCTTTCTGAGAATGAGTAACTAGCTAGATTAACAGCCAACCCAGATGCAAGGCCAATTGATGGGTCAGGAAGCAAGTTCAACAATCCAGGAACACGATGTTGATTTTGGCCATTCACTAAAGAATGTTTGTCTGAATATTCAGGGTGGTGTTGACTTCAGTTTTTCTTTCTGCTAGCGTGATGCTTAAAATAAAATCTTCTACAAATCTCCTTCCTACAAGTGTTTATTCTCTGATTAAATTGTAAAAGGAAGTTTTTTTTTTTTTTTTTTTAAAGTCATGAATTTTCTTAGATACTTAATCTGATCCATTTCTATGAAAACCCATGGTCTGTTCTCAAAGAGATAAGGAAACAGGATGGTTGTCTAGGCCCAAATTTTTAGGCAAATTACTACTAAGGGCAGATTTTTTGTTTCCCTGGTCCTATAGAATCAATGCCAGTTCACTCTTCTCTGAATTTTAGATCTGCCTCAAATCTCTAATTATATGCTGATGTTGACTGCCATAGTTTTATAAACAGTGATATTTCTTACTGTTTGATGTCAGGTGATTTCTATGCTTTTTTTTTTTTTTCTGTGCTATTTACTTTTGTGTTCTACAATTTGTTTTTGTGGTTTATAGGTAGTTTATGATGTATACTTTAAATATTCAATTAGAGATATACATTGAATCATTGTAGATTAAAATCATATATCAACATAGAAATGTCACTTAATTATTTAATAATTTTGATTGTGCACATAAAATAATGTTTAATTACATGAAACTAGAGGGCTGATTGAGACTCAGCCACAAGTGCAGGCAAACGGTTCAAACCAAGGTATACATGTTGGACCACAGTGAATAATCTCATGCTGGGCTACTTTCATTTCTTCCTCATAGAAGTTAAAGAAAAAAAAAATGAGTGTGGCTCATAATGAAATAAGATTAGAGCTATGGGAATGCTAGAATCAAATATACTAATGACCCAATTAAATATAAAGATACCATTTAATTTCACAACTTTAAAAAAATCTCATATGCTTATAACTTTAGGCTTTATTTCTCTGAAGAATATTTAATTTCTGTAATAAAGATGAATTATTTTTCAATATAGCTAAATGATAAAGGTATAGCAACATAACATTGCATATTTAGAAAATATAGATGGTTAGGTATGTTTAGCAAAAATATTTCTTTTCAGTAACTTCAGATGAATTTTTACTTCAGTTAGAGTCTTTGTTTTCTTCTTATAGTTAAAGAGAAAGTTAACAAATCAATATATCTTTAAATTTAAGATGATGTCATGAATCATTGTTAAACCCTAGGTTACTATGGCTATTGCAGAAAGATAAAATTATATGATGCTGTTTTCTTTAAAAATAATCAATATAAAGCAATTTTACTTGAGCTGTGATTTCAAAATTATAACCTACTGGTTTAAATTCACTGTATAACTGATTAAGTGGTAAGCAGATTATGACCATTAGGATAGCCTTAACAGAAGAAGCTGTTAAAGGAAGGGGAATTTAGGTATCAGACGTAAGTCTCTATATATTTGGTTTTCTATATTCAAAAAGGCACATGTAAAAATATTTTTAAAAACTGCACCGCAGTCCATCTTGTGTAATAGTATTTTCTGGGATAACAGACTATAATACTGTGTGTCAAGTGTAGAATTGGTCCTGATAGTAATGGCTATCACATACTGAGTAATCGCTGTGGGCCAGATACAGAGCCTGACTGAAATGGTTTGGCTCTGTGTCTCCACCCAAGACTCACCTTTAATTGTAATAAACCCCACCTGTTAAGGGCAGGGCCAGGTGGAGATAATTGAATCATTGGGTCAGTTTCTCCCATACTGTTCTCACGGTAGTGAATAAGTCTCACGAGATCTGATGGTTTGATGAGGGGAAAGCCGTTTCACTTGTCTCTCATTATCTCTTTGCCTGCCGCCTTTGATGTAAGATGTGACTTGCTCCTTCTTGCCTTCCACCGTGATTCTGAGGCCTCCCCAGTCAGGTGGAACTGTGAGTCCAGTTAAACCTCTATCTTTTATAAATTGCCCAGTTATGGTTATGTCTTTATAAACAGCGTGAAAACAGACTAATACCCCAACACTTAATACAGATCTCTCATTTCATCATGCAACAATCCCTTAAAGGTAGGTACTTTTTTCTCCCTATTTTAAACATTTGGAAACTGAGGCTTAAAGTGATTAAGTAGCTTGGTCAGGGCCCAATCGTTCACCAGTATTTATAACCCGACTTGAATTTAAGAAATCCAACCCCAGAGTGTAGTTTTGCGTTTGTTTTATAAAAAGGAAATTTGACTCAATTTTGAAGTCTTGGCTCTAGGCTGTTCAGTTTCCCTTCGCGTTTTTTTTTTTTTTTTTTTTTTTTGGAGATGGAGTTTCATTCTTGTCGCCTAGGCTGGAGTGCAATGGCCTATCTCCATTCACTGCAACCTCCGCCTCCTGTGTTCAAGTGATTCTCCAGCCTCAGCCTCCCGAGTAGCTGGGATTATAGGTGCCCACCACCACGTCCAGCTAATTTTTGTATTTTTAGTAAACATGGGGTTTGGTGGCCAGGCTGCTCTTGAACTCCTGACTTCAGGTGTTCTGCCTGCCTCGGCCTCCCAAAGTGCTGGGGTTACGCGTGTGAGTCACTGTGCCCAGTCATTTTCTCTTCTTGAACAGCTAGTTAAGTCCATACGCCATCCATTTTCCTTTTTGAGTCTTATATCCTGTGTACGAGCCTTTTTCATCCCAAGACCATGTATCAGACAACTAGGGATAATCCTTTTTTCCTGAAGCACAGGACACTATTCAAATTAGCCAGTCCAGGAGAGTTTAGGAAACCTAGCTATCCCCACCCCACTTGCCATATATTAGTTTCTCCCTACAGCTTCAACTTGCTGTTACCGTTTCCCAGGGTACAACAACTGTTGGCCCTGCCTAGCAATTTGGAGCTGTTAAGTAACAAGATTTCTGCCCTTCATCTATCCTAGTGTCATTTTGTTCTATCTCATCATCAAAATAATCTTTTTTTTTTTTTTTTTTTTTTGAGACGGAGTCTCGCTCTATCGCCCAGGCTGGTGTGCAGTGGCCGGATCTCAGCTCACTGCAAACTCCGCCTCCCGGGTTTATGCCACTCTCCTGCCTTAGCCTCCCGAGTAACTGGGACTACAGGCACCCGCCACATTGCCCGGCTAGTTTTTTTTGTTTTGTTTTGTTTTTTGTTTTTGTATTTTTTTAATAGAGACGGGGTTTCACCATGTTAGCCAGGATGGTCTTGATTTCCTGACCTCGTGATCCACCCGTCTCGGCCTCCCAAAGTGCTGGGATTACAGGCTTGACAAAATAATCTTTAAATCTTGTAAAACACAGAATCCATGCCCTCAATCCCAGCACTTCCTCCCACTTATAGTGAAAGTGTTTTGTTTTGTTGAGACAGTCTTGCTCTGTTGCCCAGGCTGGAGTGCAGTGGTGCAATCTTGGCTCGCTGCAACCTCCACCTCCCAGGTTCAAGAGATTCTCTTGCCCCAGCCTCCTGAATATCTGTGATTATAGGTGTCCACCACCATGCTCAGCTAATTTTTGTATTTTTAGTAGAGACACATTTCACAATGTTGGTTAGGCTGGTCTCGAACTCCTGACTTTAAGTGATCCAAACACGTCAGCCTCCAAAAGTGCTGGGATTACAGGTGTGAGCCACTGCACCCAACCTAGTATGATAAAGTATAAACCACTTAACTCTCTTTACCATGTACATTTAATTGGTCTGAGTCATATTAACTGGAATTGGTTACAAGAACTTAAGCATTTCTTTCCACATGTTATGATAAAGGTCATATTTAAGGTAAAATTGAATTGAATAGGACAAAGGAGATTATACAATTTTTAAAAATAGGCTTTAAAATTATTATGCCTTCTGGTTTGTTTATAAATAGTCAAGGAAATTTATCAGAAAGGAAAATAATTATTATGTCAGTCAATAAAGTGAAAATATAAAATCACTCAAATAACTTTAATTAAGGCCTCTTGTACTTGAATACTTTAAAGATGAAAGCATTAGTGACAAATTCTACCCACCCCATATCAGAAATAAGTCACTGCAATGTGTAAACTGCTATGAATTACTTTAATAGTATAATACAGGGTTTGGAAAACTTGTAAAGAGTCAAATAGTAAATATTTTAAGACTGTGGAGGCCACAAGTTCTATCTTAACTGCTCGACTCTGCCTTTGTAATGTGAAAACAGCCATGGGCAGTGATTAAGTGAATGAGTGTGTCCGTTTGCAAATAAAACTTTATTTATATAAACAGGCAGCAGGTTGGATTTGGTCCCATGGGTCATAGTTTGCTGACCCCTGTTCTAATAGTCTAAATTACAGTTATGGCTTCCTTCTCATCCATGAGTGACATACTTTCATAGAAGGGACTTCCCTTTTTTAGGAAATACGAAGGCCGCATTCCAGGGATAAAGTAACTTTAGAGTGATACAGCTAAAGGCATTTTATTTGAAACCACATTATAATCATAATTCAACTGATCTTTTTAGGACAGTTGGGATAGGTCACATAAATAAAGACTGCTTTTTTGTGATACTGCCAGTTTCAGCTTCATAAAACTCCCGATTTTCATAAGGTTTGTCATCTGCTGCTCTGCATTTTGTATTTGTTAATTTCCAAAAAAAATTTGTACATAGTATTCATCTCTCATATGAAATGATTTATCAGTTGAGACTAGAAATGTATAACATCCTTTTATGACATATAAATAATAATCATAGTACAAGTCGAATATCCCTTATCTTAAATGCTTGGGACCAGAAGTGTTTCAGATTTCAGATTTTTTTTTTTTTTTTTTTTTTTTTTTGGACTTTTGAATGTTAGTAAGGAGATATCCTAGGGAATAGACCCAGGTATAAACATGAAATTTATTTATGACCCATATATACCTTATACAAATAACCTGAAGGTAATTTAATACAATATTTTAAATATTTTAGTGCGTGAAACAAAGTTTTTGTTAAGTACTTACATGTGGAATTTTCTACTTACCGCATTATGACAGTGCTCAAAAGGAATTTCAGGCCAGGCGCTGTGGCTCACGCCTGTAATGCCGGCACTTTGGGAGGCTGAGGTGGGCAGATCACAAGGTCAGGAGTTTGGTACCAGCCTGATCAATCTGGTAAAACCCTGTCTCTACTAAAAATATAAAAATTAGCTGGATGTGGTGGTGGGCAACTGTAGTCCCAGCTACTCTTGAGGCTGAGGCTGGAGAATTGCTTGAACCTGGGAGGTGGAGGTTACAGTAAGCTGAGATTACACCACTGCACTCGAGCCTACGTGATAGAGTGAGACTCCATCTCAAAAAAAAAGGATTTCAGATTAGAGATGATCAAGCTGTAATAATAACAATAATAAGAGATGCTAGATATTGAATATTTTCTGTGTGAAATCCTCCTTATTCTTCAAGACCCATTTTGTCTAGGAAGCCTTCTCTGACTCCATGGGCTAGGTGTTGTATCCTTTTATTCCCCACCCCTCACAGCTCTCTGGTTTCTTTGTATCACAGCACTTGTCACACTCCAAGAGTCTTACTATCATTTCCCTCCTAAACTGGTAATAAGTTCTTGGAGGGGTCAGGAATGATGATTTATTTATCTTTGCATGCCTAGAGAATAGCACTGTGCCTGACTCCTAAAAGGCTCTCATGCTATAAATGCTTACAAAAGAAATGAATGAACAATACCTGGAGCCACAGTGGAGCTGGCTAGCCTCCTGAGGCCTATAGGAACTGAAAGGAAAAGCTGAGTCCTGGCATAATATCCAGGTTCGGATGAAAGGCCCATCACTCTGAATCATTCTAGCACAAATTACAGGCTTTAAAAATGGTTTGTGAATGTTAATGTTTTGAGTTTACTGCACTGTAAGATATCTTAAATTCCACTCCCTTCCCTGGGCCCCTACTTTTTCTGATTGTATGTTGGTTTGTTCACTCAAGTGAGGAAGAAAGCCAGTTTGAAAACAAACCACAAATACAGATTGTTTTGCTTGTCTGATTCCCCCTTTGTTTTTGTTTATCATAGTACCAGAACTAAGATGCCTTTAGAGATGAGTGCAGATAAGCTACCAGAAATGAAATTTCAATTCAAGTTTGGCACTAAGTAAGCTACTCTCCCAAACGTTTTTTACAATGTGCTGACTGTAATACTTTGACCATAAACCACTGGTAATAACAAGAAATTAGGCCCTGGTTACAAACATATTACTGCATTGCCAAGTTCTTCAGTGGAATTCAACTACTACATATTTTTAGGTTAAAGAGAACTAGATCTTCTGTGTGTCAGCCAAATTTGACTTTGGTTTCAAATTACCTCCGAGGAAAACTTTTAGCTGATAATTTATTGTATATGATTTGTTTCACATAGAGATATATTTATAGCACATTTGGTAAATAAATATATTTTCTATTAAAAAGGCCAAGCACATCCAGTAATACTGCTTAACTTAAGCACATCCAGTGATACTTCTTAACTAAAGGTTCCCCGTGGAAAATATTGGTTCTTCTGGGGGCTAAAAAGAGAAGTGGATAGAAATTCTGATATCTTAGGTCACTGGAAATAGGGAAGTGGGAGTGAGTAAATGTAGGGATTTGAGAAGAAAGAAAAAAAAATACTATATATATATCTCTCTCTCTCTCTCACAGTGCCTGGCTCCTAACAGGCTCTCATGCTATATATATATATATATTTACATATATATTTACCATATACATATTTTACGCATATATTTTTTACATATATATATGTGTGTAAAAAAAAGGGGCACTGAGGTCTCCAGAGAAATATCTGGAAAAGTCTAAGGCTTCATTCTAGGGAGCATTCCTGCTCGATCGGCACCAAGGCCTCTAATTCTGACTGGGCTTACTTGGTTATATTTACAGATATCACACATATGTGTCTTCAACACTTGTCATTTTTCATTTCCCCTTGGTTGATCTTTCCTCATTCCTTTTCTCTTGAAAGATAAAGTAGTGAAAACATGTGGATGAAAAGGGAAATCCCAGAATTTTTCTTCTAAACTCAATTGGATAAGATAACATAAAGTAAATCTGCATTTCTCTAGTAACTTGCAATCTACAGCACTGGTCAATAGAGCATACAAGGACTATCAATACTTTAAGAAACACTTTATTAGAATTTCTAAAAGAAGAAACAAAAAATGTTTAGGAAAGAAGTTTGTATCAAGTAGAGACTTATCTAATTATTTACTTATTCCACAATATTTACTGATTGCTGGCTATATGAATGAACATAGGTGAGAAGTAATTTTAAGAAGTCATTGCAATTCATATTTCCTTTGTTAGAGCAGCTTAATCTGTAGGAAACATTTTCAATTTGACATTTTAAAATTACGGATTTTCTGAGAAATTTTAACTCTCAAATTCCAATATAGTTCTTATTTGTGATAAAACTAAGCACTGACCTTTGTAAGTTTTACCTACTTGGTTATTATTGTAATTGATTTTAAGGCAATTTTTTCATATTTTTGAGCTCTCTCCCAAATCATTCCTGACACATAATTCTACTAACTGCTAAATCTAATCTTCCATAGTAATTTGTGTTTACATGTTCTAATCTTACTGTCATTTTAAGAGGTGTTAATGAGTGGTAGTGAATATATTCTCAGAAAAAAAAGTTGTTTCATTTACCTAAATAAAACACTTATGTTTAACGATAAAACTCTTAGAATGCTTATTCATAGTTCTATGATACATGAAGTTGAAGGTTTTTTCTTTTAATTTAAAAAAGTTATCTTGCATTTAAGGAATGAAAGTCATTGCAACTTGAGTTCATGATTTATTATATTAAGGAGGCTTAAGCTACAGACTTTAGTGTCATACCAATTATAATGGTTACTGCTTATTCCTATTTTTAAAAGGAAGGTTTTAATGGAAGCAAAACATTCAAACAAGTGCACTGAACAAAAATATCTGCTTCCTTTGACTAATTAGCATAGTCATATACAGTCATAGACCACATCTATAAATGTAAGGTGAAATCACCTTTTCGAAAACCTAAAAGCTTTAAGTTTTGGATTCATTCATCTGGTTGTCTTTCTTTGGGAGCAAAGCTGGGAAAAAATACCAGTTTCCCTAAGTTTTTTTTTTTTTTTTTTTTTTTTTTTGAGACGGAGTCTTGCTGTGTTGCCCAGGCTGGAGTGCAGTGGCCAGATCTCAGCTCACTGCAAGCTCCGCCTCCCGGTTTCCCGCCATTCTCCTGCCTCAGCCTCCCGAGTAGCTGGGACTACAGGTGCCCGCCACCTCGCCCGGCTAGTTTTTTGTATTTTTTATTAGAGACGGGGTTTCACCGTGTTAGCCAGGAAGGTCTCGATCTCCTGACCTCGTGATCCGCCCGTCTTGGCCTCCCAAAATGCTGGGATTCAGTTTCCCTAAGTTTAAGTCAATTTTTCTGGAGCATTTAACAGCACACTTGCACTATGCATTATGAAGAAACGTAAGCTCTACACATTGATATATTTACATTTAAGAAAAAATAATTCCAGTCTCTCTGAGCATTGTTCTTTCTTAAGTTTTTGTCAGATCTTCATAGAGGATAATCACTGTGGCAAAAAATTCAAGAAACTAAAGGTAATGGGTAATGCTGATTCAACATTTTACACAGTTCTTGGAAATAGACATGCCATTTGAAGCTAATCTTTTCATTAGCAAGTCATTTTTGCCTACTATATGCAAGGATAATAATGAAAGAATTACAATATATTCAGTAATATATTCAGTCATACCAGATATGCCAATTTATTTATAAATCTATACATGAATATTTAATGTCGTTTACTCAGGTATATAGTTTTTAGATGCAAGTTTAAATTGTTTAGACTACAAAATTTAGAAGGATACAGTGTAGTATAGTCAAAAGAACACTGAACTTTGAATCAAGATGTGTTCTGTTTTATTTTTCATGGGGGTTTGGTGTACAGATTATTTGATCACCCAGGTAATAAGCATAGTATCCAATAGGTAGTTTTTCAATACTCATCCTCCGCCTACCCTCCACCCTCAAGTAAGTACTGGTGTCTATTTTTCCTTTCTTTGTGTCCATGTGTACTCAATATTTAGTTCCCACTTATAAGTAAGACCATGTGGTATTTGATTTCTTGCTTCTGCATTAGTTTGCTCAGAATAAGGGCCTCCAGCTCCTTCCATGTTGCTGCAAAGGACATTATCTCATTCTTTTTTATGGCTGTGTAGTATTCCATGGTGTATATGTACACATTTTCTTTATCCAGTCCACTGTCAGTGGGCATTTATGTTGATTCCAAGGAAGACATGTGTTGTGATTTATATTCTAAGACTACTAGCAGCATGATTTTAGGCTATTTTAACACCAAAGGTCTTGGTTTCCTTATCTGTTAAATTTGCACACATTTTAAACATCAGTGATTCCTTATACTGAGAGGCTAAATAGATACAAATAATTTGATTTGAATGAATTCAATGTTTTTAATGGTTACCTAACTGGCTTGCTTAACCTTATCCTTGTATTGTTTTTTTTTTTTTTTTTGAGTTCAACTTTTTATTTTGTTTTGTTTCGTTTTTCATAGTATCATCTCTTCCAATTATTAGTGGTTTTCTATAATTTGATATAGATTCTTGATTACATAACAGTTTGATTTAGGAGAGGTATAAAGTACTGATAGATGTAGCAAAGATGATCATAAAAACAAATACTCTATGATCATCTTTGTGTACTTAAGCTAGTGATTAAAAAGATAGTTTAACTTGCTGCATCTATTTTATAGATTTTATTTTTATAGAGGTATTAGGGTCATAGCAAAACCGAGGGGAAAGTAAAATAAAATTGAGAAGAAGGTACAGAGACTTTTCATATATCTCATTTTTATGTCCATATTAAAATGTAAAATAATTAGCTTGAAATCTGTTCCATTTTAAGTATCACTTATTGATTCAGATAATTATGACTACTATTAATCCAGTTAAAATCTGAATTTTCTTATTTTTTTCTGAAACTGTACTTATTAAGCTTGTGAAATATTACATTGAATCATCACTTTTTATCCTTATTTTCCTTGACCTTTACTTAATATTTACATTCCCCTAAACACCCCTCCCCATGAATATTTGAAATCTTCTCTCCTCTGGCCATTTGGATTCATAATTCTTTGTTGGCTCACTGCCTACATACTCAATATTGGCATACTTCATAGTTCCATTCTAGGATCTCTTCTGGCTCCACTCATTCCTGGGTGAGTTTATGACTTCAATAAAATACCCTCCAAATGTATACCTCTAATTTTCAACTCTCTCCCAGGTCCAGATTCCTATTTCTAATAGCAGCCTACTCCATTTAGATCTCCTACAAGACCCTCAAAATCAACACTAACAGAGGTAATATTTAGTAATCTCTCTCTTCAGAAATGTTTCTTCTTCTCTAATATTTATTCTTAGTACTAGCAAGTCATCTATGCAGTGATCTAAGAGAGAAATCTGAGACTCATACATATTATTATTTCTCATGGCTTCCTAGTTATGGAAACAGGCTTTAGAGTCCATGTTTGAGTTGGAATTTCAGCTCCATGGGTCATGTACTTACTATCGTTGTGATCTTGGAAAATATGGTTGACCGCTCATTGCCTAAGTATCCTTATCTGTAACATGACGATAATAGTAGAATGGACCCCTTGGGGTTGTTCTGAGAATTACATGTATTCACTACATGTGAAGTTTTTAGAATGTTATCTAGCAAAGTGAGCACTCAATAAGTGTTAGCTATTATTGTTATCATCATCATCATTATAATTTTCAAGTGATGCTTGTTGACTCACTGTTATTGCCTTTTTCTGGGACTTCATGATCTCAGTCTTAGACTGTTGAGTTCTAGATTCTTCAAAATTCTCTTGCCTTCAGTCATTCCCCTTCTTAATTTATGCTTTTCTCTGCTAATTGAGTAATCCTACACACTTTTAATAAAATTTGCTGTATAATCTGTTTATATTATTTGCATGTTTCTCTACTAGACTAATATTCATAAGAAGGATAATGTCTTATATACCTTGAGCTAAAACTTAAGTTTTGTTAAACAACATAATAAATGAAAGTTAGTTTATTTAGAACTAAGTTGTAATTCAAGGCTTAAGATGTTATGGTTATCAAATTATATTTACTAAATAGAGTGCTGAACAGACAAAACATGTAAATGGTACTATTATTTGGTATGCATTTAAAACATACAATTTTATAATACATTCATGAGTGGAGGTGAGCTGTAATTTCCAAAATAATGTCTGTTAAGTTTGAATTCCATAGTCCGTTTAGAGGAATCTTACACAGATTGTTGCAGGACGTTTTTAGGTCTAATTAAACACTTTCTGTCTAAATACACCCCCTCTGGTTAATCTTTAACCATTGCACGAAAGCAATTAGAAGCCACTTTTTAATGTTTTCTTAAAGAATTAAGAATCCATGATAGGCCTTCTCTAACTAATCCTGCTAGGAAATCTAAGAACTTTAGTGATTGTTAAGCCCAGCATTAGGAGACAAATATTTGACACCTTCCTCTTCTCCAGAGTACCCAGGACAACACAGCAGGCTCTCCTGTTAAATAAGGTGTATGTTAAAACCTCCAATTCATGTTTTATTCTGGTTAGTTGGCATCTAATTGGTAATCTTTTGAGAAAACAAAAATGGTAGAATATTTGTAGCCGTGAAAAGACTGGGATTCAGGCAAAGTAATTTCTTCTGAGTTTCTTCTTTGAATATGTTTTGACTGTGCCAAAGGATTCATTAATTCAATCAGTATAAGCATCAACTCCAAATCATTCTGGGAAAAATTGTCTGTTTATTCAATCATAATTTACTTCACTTCAAATTTGGACATGACCACAAAATTATACTCAGAGCAACAATCCAGGATATTGACTAAATGATGGGTTTTATTGAGTTTGGAAATTAATTAGAACTTTCCAAACATAGAATTATACTTTTCTTCTGTGGTGAATTATTGCCATAGATTGAAACATCAATTATACATGGATTTAGGTGCCAAGAACATTTACTTCCAAATGAATAAGGATTTATGCATAGCGATCATAACTGTAAATATGAATTTGAGATTATCATAATATTCATTCTGTATATTACTTAAATGGGAAATATTATGTTTTCTGAAATCATTTAAATTTTGTTATTCAGTTTCTATATTAGAATTTTAGTTTGATCTTGTTTATACTTTGATTTTTACTAAATTATACGCTTCTTCTTTGAGAAACTCTCTGTGGTATGTCTTTGTATTATCTTTCCGTGATGCTTTTAACATACTAGCTATTTAAAAAATAACCCAAACTTCCATTTAGATATATAAATAGTAAATTTATACATTTATACTACTATTTATATAAATTTACTTTTTATATGCCTTTAATCCTTAAAGCAACATTATAAGTATTTTAATGTATATTTTATAAATAAAAAGCAGAGGGTCAGAAAATTTAAAGAGCTCCTCATCTAATTTCACCAGGATAGGAAATGAAGAGGTTATATTTACAACCAGGTCTTTTTTCACCATGTCACACTGCATTACATATTGATTATTAGTAAAGGTAGACATTTAAAAACTACTATATACGTTCTAGGAAAATCTTTAGTTAAAATATACTTAACCAGATAATTGAGAAAAAAAAAATCCCTGGATACTATGACTTGTTATTTCTACTGTAGGATTACCTGTCACCTCAGTGGGTGAGTATAAGGGATGATTTTGTCCTAAACATGGCTGGGTTCAGAAACTAATATAGGCCAGATAGTCCAATTAATGTTGAAGTGCTCATGAAACCGTTAGGTTTGATTGGGTGAATGAAACTATCTAAGAGTTCTAGTCTTGTACATGGTGAAAAAAACAGTAGGAGATGTGTCGGTAGAAGTGTTCTTTCAGGTAAGCTGCTGCTCTTAGTTCCTTGTGGGTTAATAAGAATCACACTCAGCATCTGGGATTCAGGGACAGTATCTGTCTCCCAAATCTCCAAAACTCACCTCAATGAGAAGAATGCAGATAAGGCTAAGCAAGGCTAAGGAACTAGCCAACTTGGTTTAGGTTCATGTTAGGACCCCATTCCAGTGGAGACAGTGAACTGTGAGTCGGTATATCCCACTTAGGAAATTTCACAGCACACAGGCACATACACTAAGATCTGTGCACAAATAACCAAGCTGCTTATTGTGATTAGTTCAAAGATGTGCCCATATATCAAGCCAGAATACTGAGAATACCTTCTAGAATTCTTTTTTTAAACCATAGAAAGATAAATTATGCAATTGTTAGCTACAGTAATTTATGCTAAAGTTTCTGTGGGTTACTATGTCAACTATTCTGAGAATATAACTAACGCAGAGAAAGATGATTGATGAGAGAGAACAAGAGACAAGAAGGGAGAAGATAAGGGAAAGAGGAGAAGGACAGAAAGAGAAAAAGAGAGCCTAGTTTTCTTATATTGTTTGAGCACCTAGTTCCAGACATTCCTGATCTATTTCCAGAGTTTTACACTTCAAATACCATTATTATTATTATTTACTTAAAGTAATTTGATTTTACAATGTCAACTCCTCATATTAATGAATAGCAACCTTGGAAAAGTCACTTAATGGACTTCATCATGAAATGGGGATGTTAAATAAATATAATACTAACAATAATAATAAATGACATCAGTCTTGCATAACTCTTGTAAATAGTGAATGATATAATACATGTGAAAGGCAGAAATAATTACTAATTATTATTCTTTAGAGAGTTACCTGGGTACTTTGTATTTTGTTGACAAACATAAAAATATATGTCTAGCATTGAAAAGGGCTACAGTTGTCATTATTTGTAGATAAAAGGATCTTTTATTTAGAAAGTCCCCCAAATACAGAAAAAGATTTAGGGAGTAATGTAAGGTTTTTATCTTTTTTTAAAGCTGGATATAGAATTAATGAATAAAAATTCTTTGTGCTTTCAGTTTATATACCAGCAAAAATAACCAGAAATTGCAATTAAGTAGAAGATAATACTGCTTGCAGTATTCTCAGGGAATATCAAGTACATAGATAAATCTAACATACAGTGTGAAGGACCTCTGCAAAGAAAATTTTAAAACTTTATTAGTAGATATGAAAGAACACAAATAATGTGAAGATTATGTTCAATTTTCCCCAAATAAATTATTAATTAAAAGCAATTTTAATCAAAATATCAGCAGAGTTTTCCAAGGAATTTGATAAAATTTATGTGTTAGGGTAAATGTTCAAGATCATCTATTAGGCATCTTAAGAGGAATATGAAATGGGAATTGCCATATCCACTGTCAGAACTTAGTACGAACCTACAGTAAATTAGACAAGGTGGCACTAGTTCAAAGAAAGGAAAAAACATGACCAATGGAATTCTAAAGAGGCAGCCCAGAAGAGTGGCTGTGTGACTGTGTCACTTTATCTAAGTTGGAATTCTAGATTCCCAGAATTGTCATAATTTTGCATTGAATGACATTTCCAAAACCTTCATTCATTTTAGTAGTTCAAAGGCTGATTCACATTGTTTTCAGTAAATTTTTCCTGGTTACCTTAGCCAAAAGTAGACCATACCTGTACCTCTTGCATATTTAAGGAAACAGACCTTCTCTGGAAAGGTTAGCATGGTGCCTTAGTTACAGGAAGTAAAAACAGGTTGCCAAGGGGGAGAATTGAAACACAACGTAGAAAGCAAGCTTATTCCTAGTCTAGGGGCTTTTTAAAAAAATGATCTGTTGTTATTGTTGGACAGATTGTAAAGTTCTACTGATGACACATCAAAGGAATACCACAATATTTTATCTTCAATTTAAGTAAATAACCACAAAATGTATCATTCTGAGGTTGCTGCTTGTTAAACATTTTATCAACATGACATTTTAATATAGACAATAGAAATTCTCAAATTTTGCTCTTAAGATGTTAATAGACACTTTTAGAAACAAAGAAAAAGAAAGAAAAGAAAAAAGTGAATTTGGATATATTTGGCAAATGCTGTCAAATATTAACTACCCATGGCTATTAACAATGTCAACTAGCATACAAAATTATATGGAAAAGCAGGCAGGAAAAGTGTAGACTGTTTCCTCCCTTTAAATCTGAATCAGACTTTTGACTACTTCAACCAGAAGAGTAAGGAAGAATTGATATTGTATAACTTCAAATAGTATGTCATAAAAAAGACGTAGCTTCCACTTGACCCATACTGTTTGGAATGCTAGCTCTGGGTAAGCCAGCCACCATGCTGTAAAGTCAAACTGGATTTGGATTGTAATCCAAAAGACAAAAACCTGAATGCCATAATCCTGAATGTTAAAATCCCCAAAGATCGAAATCCCTTACGTCTCAAATCCCAAAAGATCAAACCTTGAAAATATAATTTTGAAGATGACAATAAAGAACTTTTTAAAGACATTATTTGCATTTTAAAAATGACATTTATTTGAGAAACATAGAACATGAGAGAATACTTCATCAGCCACTTTACACAATAAGACATACAATAACAGGACACATTTTAGCAAGCATAAATACTAATGCATACTAACAAAACTCACATGAGTATAACAGTTATAAATAAACCATGTTTATAGAGAAATAGGTCAAAAAGCAAAATGCATAAACACATATCACTATGGTTGGTAATTGTGTGCACCCAACTTTTTAACTGTGGTCATCTAAAATACTACGATGGAGGCACTGCGTCTTTTGACAAGATCTATCAAATACTGCAGTGGGTCACCACAACATATGCAGTTGCCCAAAGAGCTGAGATCTTGAAAAAAAATTTTCTTTCACAAATGCAGATATAGAAAATAAGATCTCTCTTCATGTATTGAGGATCAGTGTTTTTATATTCACTCGTAATGCTTACGCACAAAGTCAACATTGTGATAATGCACTTTTGTGGAGTCAAATTTGAAAAAGGAAAACATAAAAAACTAAAAATCTATAAAAGATTTTAAACAATGATGTAATGATTAAATACCTAACATAGCCAACTGGCATTATGGTACAGAAGTACACTACCAAATTATTTGTCAGAAGAGATTTCATGCATTTTTCACCTGTGTTTTCACTTCTATGATCTTCAAAATACTCTCTGCACTTGTATGTGGAGAGTGGCTGTAGTCTACACATTCTATAAGTGTATGCTCTCCATTTGAAAATCTGGTTATTGCTCAGATATCACAAGCAATTTTCTGCTTTCACATGCAGTACCTATAATAGTTAGCTTTTAAACTTTTATCATTAAGTCATTATTACAGTCTTTTTGTGAGCGAATAATTTCACCGATCTCTTTCATTGTGTTGTATACAGTAAAAGGAGTAATATTTAGCTTCCCTAATTCCAAATCTGTACTAGTCAGAGTTCTTCAGAGAGACAGAAGCATTAGGATATGTATATAAATATCTGAGAGGGTATTTATTATGAGAATTTGTTCACACAATTATGGGGCTGAGAGTCCCATGACAAGCTGTCTGCCAGCTGGAGACCTGAGAACGCCAGCAGCATGGCTCAGTCCAAGTCTGAAGGCCAGAGAACCAGGGAAGCTGATGGTATAGCCAAAAGTTTTGGTACCAGGGGAGCCACTGATGGAAGTCCTGGAGTTCCGATGTCCAAGGCAGCAGAATAAATATTCTGTCCTAGCTCTCAGAGATAGGGACCAATTTGCCTTCTTATTTGTTCTAAGGCCCCATGGCCCATCAACACTGAAGGCAGACCTTCACCACCTAATTTATCCAGACTCAGATGCTAATCTCTTCTGGAAACATCCTCACAGACACATCCAAAATAATGTACTACCAGGTTTCTAGATATTCCTTAATCCAGTCAAGTTGACACCAAAAATTAAGTCCACACAACTGTCTTTCACACAACTGAAAAATATACTAATTTCTTCCCCAGAATTCAGCTTTCAGGATTTTAACATTCGGGGATTTAATGTTTCAGTATTGTTATTTTTCTGGATTTTAGACATCAGGGATTTTAGATTTTAGGAATTTTGACTGGGGGTTTCAACATCTTGGATTATGGGTTTTGGGGTTGAGTCTTGCAGGATTATAATCAGCACAAAGTTGTCTCAACACTATGAATTAAAAAGTTTTTGATACTTGTTAATCATTTGAGTCAATGGAAACTTAGAGGTGCTAAAAGGGGGATGAATGAATATCATTTTAAAAGTAACAATTCTCATCAACCAAAAGAAGACTCTTGGCTTTGAGTAGCAAAAGTTTCTTTGTTCAGGGCACATTTATTTATAATGTGTTGAATTTTTGTATGGAAGCTCAGTGGAAAATATTAGTACAGTTATGAGATTAAGAAGTTTTTGACATACATATGAAATCATTAATTATTCAAATGTATCACTTCAATTAAAAATATAGACATTTAATAAATCAAATAAGGCATTTTTAATATTTGATGTTAGAATGGCTTAATCATACCATCAAAATTAAAGAAAATATAAATTAAAGCTATGTAAATTTTAATAATATATTAAAAAATAAAGTCAATATGCACACTACAGGATAAAAAATTGTTTAGTTTTTATTTGAAAAAGTAGGTTTCTAAGTCAAGTATCTAAGTTTATTCTGGATCATGTACATAACTATGAAATTATTTTGTGTACCTATATACTTCTTCATGAAGAATTAGGTCATCTTGATACATTAAGAGACAGGACATTTATTGATAAGCTTTAATAATAAGGTACACATACTGAAGCCTATTTTAGAAAATATCTTCCAGTGGATACTTTAGAAAACTTGGGTAATTTATGAAATTGAACTTGGCAGCTTAAGAGAAAGTCATAGTTTATATGCTATGGCTACCGTATTTCAGCAACTTGTTTGTTTAAGAACAGCCTTTTCATTTAAATAATTTTTTAGAAGAAAATCTTAAGAGAAACTTCAAAGAAACCTATTTTTTTGTTGTTTTTTAGAAATTCAAATATTCATAAGTGTTTATCCAACATTAATGGAGGTATTTCTCCTCTTTTGGAACTTTAGGTAAAAGCTTAGTGAAAATGAACTTCCTCTTTAAAGATTTACAATTCTTCATATTTCTTTTCATGGGAACAGAAAGGCTGAAATATCATTTTCCCTGTAAGAGTTCAGTATTTTTGTTTCAGAGCCAAGCCAAACTAAAGCCATCTGGGAAACTGCCCTTCCTCAATTTTCAATTTATTTACCTAGTGGAGATGATGACCCACACTTCTTACTGTTTTGGTACTTCAGTTCACCTAACAACTTTGAATAAATGCCATGCATTTCCCTATATGATTTTTATCTGCTTTTGTTATTTTTAATTTGTTCTCTATATGTCTATCTCTTTATCAAAAAATAAAATTCTTAACAATATATAATTATCTCTTTCTCGCTCTCTCTTTTCCTCTTTGTCTCTCTTGATTTATCTCAATTTCCAGTATGATGAAAGTCACAAAATATACATTATTAGTCACTCCCTTAATTTAACAGAAAATGATGACCTATAACTTAGAAGATTTTAGCTTCTAAAAATAATATAGCTTCCAAATCTAGTAAAGAGCATTTAAAAACATTCTATTTTATTTTCAATTCCTATTGTATATCTTTCAAATCACACCATGCATTATTGCAAAGATCTCCTGTGTTCTCCTTATGATATGTATTTTCTCCTCTTGGTGCTCAGTCTAGTCCTAGATACCCAAGAGTCAATGATCAGTGAGAAAGATGGTGGGTCTTCCTTCATGGAGGTCCAGTCACTTAGAAATGATAGACTAAAAAAGTAGTCAAATATGTAAAAGAGTTAACAATTGTGGTAACTGCTATTAGCAAATGAAGTAGGTACTGAGGTAGACAGTGATAGGAAGACCTATTTTCGATTGGATAGTCAAGGACTTGTTTTCTGGGGACACCACTTTAAGGTGAGAGATGAAGGATGAGATAACAATGCAAATAGCTTGACTAAGCCTGACATTACTGTCAATATTAAGATTTCCATGTGACATGTTATTATATATCTTTCTTCTGCTTCTCTGTTGTAGTTGTGTGTGTGTTGTGTGTGTGTGTTTGTGTGTGGGTGTGGGTGGGTGTGGTTTTTGAAGTAACTTTCCTTTACCTTTTGCATCACTGTTAGGTTTTGTTAAAAACTTTATTAACCCCGTTAACAGACTCTTCTTCCACTTTGACTTCCCTTTCAAACTATTCTCTCAGCAACTTTTGCATCTCTATTAACTTTCTATCCAGCCCCCAAATTCTTAGTTTTTAATAGTCTCAATTGGAGTATTGGAGATCAAGCCTCCAATTCTTTTAAATAACAAATGAAACATTTATAAAAATTGATCAAATTGTATGTCACAAATTAATATTAACTACCAAAATTTATCATACAGACACTGTTGTCTGATAATAATGCTGTGAAATGGATAGCTTTAAAAGTCTCATATATCTGGAAACTCAAAAGCATTGCATTAAAAAACAAAGAACAAGAGCAACAGTGTAATTTTAGAACTTAGAACTGAAACATGGTAAAAATAAATAAATAAGAAAACAAAATTTGTGAAACACTGCTAAGGAAAGCAATAGTTAAAAATACAAAATCAAAAAACAATAGCAAGAAATATTTTAAGATAAATAAATTGAGTTTAATTGCAAAAGCTGAAATGAAAGTCATAAACTAAAGAAATAAGAGAAAAGTAAATTATAAAGACAGAGGAAGGAATGAATACTATAGAGAACAATGATACAAAAATAAGAGTATGAAAACCACAAACTGTTTTCTTCAAAAGATTAATAAAATAATCAGTTTTCAATACTTATGAAACAGGTATAAGCAATTAAATAATAAAAAGAACAAATAACTACAGACAACAGATATTTAAAAGTGATGAATGACAAGTTTAAAAATGATAGTTTTGAAAAACATGTGCTAGAAACTTAAAAAACATAAAGTAAACAACATTCTGAAGAATATAATTTTGCTATAACGAGCCATTAGCCATGAGGAACAAATGGTTTCATAGGTATATTGTATCAAATTCCATGAAACAGGAAATTCCTTTCTTATACCATCTTTTCCAAATAATAGGAACATTCAAAAAATGCTTTCATTTTGTGATACTAGTGTCATTTTGATGTCAAAACAGATATTGACAGCACACATACATAAAGGAAAAATTTTTTAGTACGAGCCTAGTTTAATCATGAATACTGATTTAACAATCGTAAATAAAAGCTCAATTCAACAGTGAATAAAATTATTTATGAAAAAAAAAAGTTTATTGCAGAAAAGTAAGAGTGGTTTGACATTAGAAACATCCATATGACTGACCTAAGAACTTTGGGTTTTATCTCCCTGGTCTCAGATAAATGTTAAATCCTTAGTAGGTTTAAACGTGGGAGTAAATGTCAAATTTACCTTATGGAAAGACCATTCAATTTTCAATGTACACTTTTAATTGAAGTGAAAAAGGATTGGAGGATTGGAGATCATTTAGGATATTATCATACAAATCTATGAAGAGGTGACTAGGATTTTAGCTTTAGTAGTGTCATTGGCTGTTGAAAGGATAAAAAGGAAAATGAGTAGGACATATTTTGTCATCAAGCTGCAACTTCTTTGAGCATGAAAGAGTATAACCCATATTTAAACTAGAATAACAGGTAAAGTCTAGAACTTCCCAGGGCTAGCAAGTATCTATTGTCACCATTCATATAAGGGACTATCAGAAAACAAAATATGCAGAATTAACCAGTAATTAAATGTGTGAAGTGAGGGAAAGAATGGAGTAAATAATGAGTCCCAGATTTCTGGCTTGAATCACCAGTAAATAATGAAAGAGAAGATTGGGGGGCATGGGAGTGGGGTGGAAATATGATGAAATTATTCTCAGAGATGTGGAGTTAAAGTTGCTTGTAAAATATTAAAAGGGAGAAGGCACTTGAGTGACTTTTTCTGCCAGTGATCAGAAGAGAAGTCTGGATGGAAGGTATGGACCTGTATGGCTCAACACAGAGATGGAAGTTCAGTCCCTGAGAGTGAATTCACCTTTCCAAAAAGCAAATATTGTTTTGTGTGGAAAACATATAGCCTTCCTTCAGTAGAAAGCAACTCATTTGGAAAGATCCCAAATCCCCAATTCCTGGATCTATATTTAACCAGAATTACTTACTTCTTTTTAAGTACTGTTTTTTCCTTTATCCTAAATATTTTTGTCAAATTCAAAATAATATAAGTATAAACTATTTCTTGATAGTTCGAGTTTAAAATAGCACATGCTTACATGGGCAGAGTAGAGATCAATTATAAGTAACAAATATTTGAAAGAAGGTATAGTTTGAATAGTCTATTTGCATTACTACTAATAAAATAATATTAATTTCTAACACTTATTCACCACTTACTTTGTGCCAAGCAGTGTTGTAAGTGCATTATTTGAACTGCCTCACTTAAAATTCACAACCTGTTGGGCATATTAGGGGGATACTAATATAATCTTTAATTGTAAGTAAAGAAAATTATGGCCCAGAAAAGTTAAGTAACTTGTTCAAATGATCACAGCTAATAAGTGATAGATTCATGACTCAGATTCTTCACTCTTAGTCATTCTTCTATTCCAATGGAATGAACCTCATGTAAAATGCAACTCAATTTTAATTTTCACTAATATTGTAATTAATATGGACATACACATATATTTTTGTCCCTTATCAGCATAGTTCAAGCAAGAAAAATAATATGTGTTTGAATTTTCATTCATACGTTAGAATGTTTTCATATAAAATAATTTTAACTAAAAAGTGAAACATTTGGTCAGGCGTGGTGGCTCAAGCCTGTAATCTCAGCACTTTGGGAGGCCGAGACGGCAGATCACGAGGTCAGGAGATTGAGACCATCCTGGCTAACACGGTGAAACCCCGTCTCTACTAAAAAATACAAAAAACTAGCCGGGCGAGGTGGCGGGCGCCTGTAATCTCAGCTACTTGGGAGGCTGAGGCAGGAGAATGGCCTAAACGCGGGAGGCCGAGCTTGCAGTGAGCTGAGATCCGGTCACTGCACTCCAGCCTGGGCGACACCGCGAGACTCCATCTCAAAAAAAAAAAAAAAGGTGAAACATTTCACTATTATTTATGATAACAGGCAGTTTCCTTGAATATTTAATCTTTGGGTCTCCACTGTGCACACTGATCCATATAGATACCACACTTTGTGATGGGGCATCAATAATCAAAACTTTTTGATCATCAAATATTCCAGAAAATAGTGTATTTTCTTTCCTGTATATCAAATTATTTTTACTTTTAAAAATATAATGATAGTGATCTTAAAAGTGTTTGAAAACATTTTAAATCCTATTTTTGTCAGTGAAATCAACATACTTACCATCACATATGAATTAAAAAAAAATCCTTAGAATTAAAATCATCTTTAACTCTACCAATTGCACATTCTCCAGATCCAATCAAGAGCCAAGACATATTGGTTATACTTCCCTGTGGTCTCATACATCTTAGTCTCTTCCTTTCTATTCTTACTGTCACTACTGTAGTTTCATTTCTTGTCATATCTGCTTAAGACACTGTAAGAACTTCATAACCTGTGTTCTGTTCAATTTCCCTGCAGGTTAGTTTATCCTTCACATTGCCTTTAGATAAATCTTCATTAAAGCACAATCATAATCATGTAACTTGCATTTTCAAAATGATTCTAATACTCTATTTGGCCTAGTGAATTACATCACTACCTCTTGAGTTTGACATTAGTGTGCTGGAGAAAGCTCATATCACTTTCCAAGACCGAATGTTAAATTTTGAGAAATTTTGTGACCCAATTGTTAAATACAAGCATTAGGAAATATTAAATTATATAAACAGAATTAAACATTTTTATTAAAAACAAAGATAATAAAACTTCAAAATTCATTACTTTAAAATTATTTTGCCATTTTACCATTATGATCTTGAGGTTATTAACATATGTTGCATCTGTATGGTGGAAATACTCTTTATCGTGTGTAACTATGCGTCTTTTCCTAACTGCATACAGTAATGTGTTGTTAGTAAATTGAAATCACTATTATGGGAAAATTTACACCACAGAAATGGGAAAATACTGAATATTGGGAATTAAAATGAATTGTTTTCTTGATTGTGTACAAAGTTGGCAAATGATAGCCAGTGGACCAGCTGCTGGTTTTTGTATTAAAATTCAGCCATGTTCATTTTTTAGGCATTGCCTACAACTGTTTTTACACTGCAGTGGCAGACTAGAGTAGTTTTGGCAGAGATAGTTGGCTCCCAACCCTGAAATATTTATTCTCTGGCCCTTTAAGAAACAGTTTGCTGATGATTGCATGGGGAAAGCAGCCAAAACTAACAGGGAAACAAATGGTAGTTCCTGTGTTTTAATAAAACATTATTTGCAAAAACAGATGGTGGGCCAAACATGGCCAATAGACTGTATAATTTACTAACCCGTGGTCTTGACTTGCAAAAGTAATAGAAAAAAATGTTAATAATGCAGATCAAACTTAAAAATGTGTTGTGCATAGCCCTCAAATTATGACTATTTTAACAAATTGAGGAAATATTCTTTCAGTTTTCAAAAACTATTTTGTATATGATTTGATTAAAAAGTTGTACATGTCATTGAAAAAAATGAATAAATGTCCAACATTCATCTTTATTGTTTTACTCTCATCTTACTCATTAATGTAAGCAAAACTATCAACCAGTATTCATGTTGGAACTATAATGAGTTGTTAATTGCAACTATAGTTTGGCTTTGGGTATAAGAGTGCACCAAAAATCAATGAAAGTACTCTGTGAGAATTATTTGACTATGTGGAAATTATAATAAAAAGTACTGTATTTTATCATCATTTGTAAAATTGTGAGTTACGCATCCTTTACACCAATAACATTTATTATAAATTAATGTACATGCATCTGTGCATACATATAAATTTTCTGAGAGCTAGTGTTAAGTACGTATCAGCAGACCATGGGATATAGCTTTATTTTCAGCTTCTTTCCTTCATTTACAGGCATTCAAATGAAAGTGAGTATGTGCTCTTCCATGAGCGCACCATTCATTTACCCAACTCCCTGTGCCTGGGTTGTTTCTTCCACATGGAATGACTTCACAAACTAATTCTATTATTATTACTTTATATACTTTTCAAGACTTAGTTCATATGGAGCCTTCTTCAAGAGTACCATTACCTCTCAGGTTACATATGACTTATTTCTGCACTAAATACCAATAGTGCTCTTTTTATATTTCTTTGCAACACATCAGAGATCTTTATATACTTTTTAGGTATTGCCTATGACTGCCTTTGCACTGCAGTGGCAGAGTACAGTAGTTTTGGCAGAGATAGTTGAAAAAAAAGTTCCTTCTTGATTAAAACTTTCTTGAGAACACATGATTTATCTCTTCCATTTTCACTCTTTATGGAATCTAGTTGTGTCTTACTCTTAGTGTTTAATGCGCTTTATTGAATGGAACTGAATAATAAAATTGCTGAAATATTTTTTGTTAGCATTATTTCTTCCACATAATCTCCCTTTAGTATGACTCACTTTCTCCTAAAACACATCTTTTACGTGAATGTCCTTTCTTAGATTTATTCTCTAAGAAATAACTTCATCTATTTATCTTTGTATCTGAATCCTATCCACTCTTTAAGACCCATGCTGTTTCCCTTCTCAAGCAGGTAATATTCCCTGAAATTAAGAGCCAAAGGATAGATTCTTCAGTGTGCTTCACTTATCTAGTACTTTTCTTAAATGTTATATTTTTTAAAAATTGCCTTCTGTCTTAATTCAGGCTGCTATAACAAAGCACCACAGACTGGCTGGCTTATAAATCACAGAAACTTATTTATCATAGCTCTAGAAGTCCAAAATCAGAGTGCCAGCATGGTCAGGTTCTGATGAGGACCCTTCTGTAGGTTGCATATTGCAGTTTTCTTGTTGTATCCTACCATGACTAGAGAACTCCCTGGGATAAGAGGACACTAGTTTCATTCCTGAGGGCTCCATTCTCATGACCTAGTTGCTCCCCATATGTCCCACCTCCTAATACCATCACACCGGGGGTTAGGATTTTAGCATATGAATTTGGGGAGGGACAAAACATCAAATCAATAACATCTCCATAGCTGACTATAAGATTCGTGAAGAAAATATCTTTCTCTTCTTTAAAAGGCACAGAGTACTTCTAAAGTACTCAGCACAGAGCATCACATTCAAATGCTCAATATAAAGTTTCTTGAATAAATTTTTCATGTCTCTGTATTGTCAATGGTAGTAAATGGTGCTGAACACATTGTAGTCATTCAATAAATAGGTGCTGATTGATAGATATGTTAGTGAAACATAAAAACTGAAAGTAGTTGAAAATTAGACTCATATTTTATTGAAATGCAATAAAACTATCTTCGGTTTCTAAGTATTTTAATGCTTTCAACTTTTGTTTCATCTTTCCATCACAGCTAAATTTTTATGCAATGTCATGAGGCTGTTGTCTGCTCAAATTTATAAGACTCTTAAAAATGCTCAAGCCCCATAGCAGTGCTAGGATCTAGGAAATCTGTAGTCATTTATGATTAATGATTCTCTGTGTTTTGTGAGGCATTATTAAAAACAGAAGCCTATGACTTCACTGTTTCTGACAATAACTTTGAACACAAGGTCAGTCCTTCAATTTTAACATTTCTTTGTAAGATTAAAAGAAAGTAAAAACAATCACATTGGGAGCTTCACCCAGATGTCACAAAATAAAAGACACAAGTTTTCAATCTGTTTCTTCCGATGAAACGTCATCTCATTCATGGGATATTGATGATGAGCAAATGTTACTGAAGGGCAAATCTAGTCATCAGAAAAACATAGAGTTCAGGACTCTATCAGGCATCACAAAGTCAATTCGTAGAAGATGTTAACCAAAAGACGTAAGAGCTGCTTAGCAAATGTAGTTTAATATTTGCATTTCTCTCCAGATGAATAATTGGAAAAAGAGTTATCAACCTTTACAAAACCAAAGTATTCAAGGTTCTGTTAAAAATGTAAGCAAGTCCTAGATGTTTCCTGAAAACAAAAAGTTATATTAGAGCCATTTTTATTCAATTACTTAAAAATCATAATGTGCTACAGCAAATTAAAAAGGAAAAATAACATGATACTTTGTTTTTAAATAGAAATTTCAGATTCAAGAACACACATAGTTCTCCCTTTATATAAGAAGATAAATATGTATAAATAAATGTTTTATCTATAATAGATTATTTGAAATTACTGGCATTTCTAAAGTAAATGCGTGCTTTTACAAAAAAAATTAATTCAAACATATTAACTCTGCTTACTGACAAAACTTTACAATTCATAGGCAATAAAAACTAATGTCTTATAAGAATTAGTACAGCCTTCAAAATATACCATTGCACTGAATTCCATTTCTGCTACCAACCTAAAAGCATGCTTTTAATTGTCAGGTAATGCAGTGACCATATTCAAAATAGACACATAATTGCGTGACTTTTTCCATGTTACAAGTTCCTCACTGGTTACTAGGCCACAGGCTGACCTTACATTTGTATGAAAAATTAAGTGGAAGGCCAACAGTTGAGTTGTGGTTTCTCTCAGTTTCATATGATTGCCCTGGAGTCAGGCAAGGAAAGAAAAAAACAGCTGCCTGATGGAAATTGTCACTTTCTAATCCTTCAGTGAAACAGCCCTAGAGAGGATTTAGTTGGAGCCAGCTTCCAGCCAATCTTTCTTTCTGAAAATGTGATGATGTGAGGATAGACAAGCCAAAAGGAAGATATAATCCAAAAAATTTCTTCCTCACTTTATTACTGAAAGTTAACTGCTTTTAATTTTTTTTTTAAAGTCCACTTGACTTCTTTGCTTCAAAGCAGTAAAACGATGTGTCAAAGCTATGCAGTTAAATTAACAGTCTTGGGCTGTAAGAACAAAGATCCTATCATGTCATGTGTTCAGTTGTTAGAGTAACCCCAATTTATTGTAACCAAACAAGAGATATCTGAGAAAGAGAACTCATTCATAACTTTGCAGTTTAAAACCTTCTTTTCAATCTAACTGAACAGGATTTGTGAATTAGGGGGTGTTTGCACACGTGTGCTGAAATAAGCTCTTTGCAGTGAATGTCACAAAGGAAGTGAATTACAGGCTTTGTAATAAGACACCTTTTTCTTTAAGTAATAAGAGTATGGTGGTGTTGCTTTCCACCAATGAAAACGTTGTCCTCAGTGTATGGAACTTTTGCTGGTTGTTTAATTATTTGATTTACCTTTGTTTCCATATATTCAGTATTTGCTCAATCACTTTCAAAATACTATACTTTGTAAATAGATCCAAACGTTCTGAATGTGGATTTCTAAAAGTGTTGGTTAAGTTCCAAGAAATGGAAAATACAAACAACTGGCTCAAAAAGATTGTTGTTAGTATTTCTCCTTTACATTTTGTGGGTCAAGCAAACTAAAAGCAAATGAGTAGAAATATAAAATACTTTGATGAGGTTTTAAAATCCTGATAGACACACAGAGTGAATCAGCAGCGTAGGAATCTCTTCCTTGTGAAGGAATTGTGTTTTTCGTTTTGTTTTTTTTTGTTGTTGTTGTTGTTGTTTGTTTTTCTTTTTTATCCCCATGTACTCACAGCTTTCATTCGTTCACTTTCCTATAACAAATATTTATTGGGCACCACCCATGATAAATCTTAATGCTAGGCCCTGAGGATGTAGCAAAAAGAGAAGGTAGGCCTGGTCTCATTCTCATAGCACATACAGCCTTGCGATGCGAATAGCATCATAACCAAGCAAATTAACAAAAATAAGAAAAAGAGCAAATGTTAAGGCCTCCTTGTGGAGATGACTTGTTAGCTGAGATCTGAATGGTAAGATGGCATAAGTTATGTGAATATCTGTACAGAAATTCAAGGCAAAGGATGCAAGGGCCCTGAAGGAATAAACTGGGTGTGTTGGAGGAACTGAAATAAAGGTATGCATCACTGGAGCCCAGCGCAAGCGAAGTGGGTAAAAGAGGGGTGAGAGGAGATCAGAGGAATGTGAGGCTGGATCACAAACTACTGCACAGGCTAGGACAATGAGTTAGAATTTCCTCTGGTTGTGATGGAAAGCCATTAAAAGATATTAAGAAGGGGAGTATTACAAATTATGTTTTTAAAAACATCCTTCTGTCCATTACATATAGAATAGATTATAGACAAGCAGTAGTTGAAACAAGTTTATTTTAACTTTTATTTTAGATTCAGGAGTACATGTGCAAGTTTATTAAAACAGGCAAACTTGTCTCATTGGGGTTTGGTGTACAGACTTTTTATCACCCAGGTACTAAGCAAGTACTCAATAGTTACTTTTCCTGATCCTTTCTCTCCTCCCACCATCCTCCCTCAAGTAGGCCTTAATGTCTGTTATTCTCCTCTCTGCGTCCATTGGTTCTGATTATGTAGCTCCAACTTATAAGTGAGGATATGTGGTATTTGATTTTGTGTTCCTGAGTTAGTTTGCTAAGAATAATGGCCTTTAGCTACACCCATATTCTTGCAAAGAACATGATCTCGTTCTTCTATATGGCTATATAGTATTTCAGGGTGTATATGCACCACATTTTCTTTATCCAATCTTTTGTTGATGGGCATTTAGGTTGATTCCATGTCTTTGCTATTGTGAAGAGTATGGCGATGCACATAAGTGTGCAAGTGTCTTCATCGTAGAATGAATAATTCATATATCCAAATAGGAAGAAAGGAAATCAAGCTATCCCTGTTTACAGACAAAATTATTCTCTATCTAGAAAACCCCACAGTCTCTGCCCAAAAGCTCCTTGTGCTGATAAACAACTTCAGCAAAGTCTCAGCATACAAAATCAACATATTTCACAAAAAATCAATAGCATTCCTATACGCTGGCAACATACAAGCCAAGAGTCATATTAAAAACACAATCCCGTTCACAATTATCACAAAAAGAATAAAATACCTAGAAATACAGCTAACTGGGGAAATTAGGCAGGTTTGTAGTCACTGTGTTATTGCTGTGGGCTAGATTATGTGACACAACATTGAATGGGAGGGGGGTTTGTGTATGTAATACAATTCTGATAAATTCCTTATGTTTTTTATGTTTGTCTTTCATGTGTCCTATAAACATTGCCTTGCCTATGATCCCAGAAATGTTCATTTTCCATCTATTTGCCAGTCCCCAATATACATAAACCCTACCTCCTTCATGAAATCTTCCTTAAGATAAATTTTAATTTCCATCAATTTATCTTCAACAATAAATTATAATTTATAATAATACATTATCTATAATAATATTTTGGAGTCTGAACAACATGCTGAAATCCTGCCTACACAAAAAATACAAAAATTAGCTGGGTGTGGTGGTGCACACCTGTGGTGCCAGCTATTCTGGAGGCTGAGATGGGAGGATCGATTGAGCCTGGGAGGTCGAGGCTGCAGTGAGCCACGATCACACCACTGCATTCCAGCCTGGGTGACAAAGCGAGAACCTGTCTCAAAAAGAAAAAAAAATGGGTATAATATACTTTATTTTAATAACTGAAGCCAAAGTTTATCACTTACAAATAATAAAGACTCAAAAAAAAGGCAATAAATTGGTCAGCTGTTTAGTGGCAGAACCAGGATTTGAAGCATGAGTTTTCTCATGAATAAAGCTCTTATTTATTTCACCATGGCAACCTATCCTTTTAGTTGAGAATGTATTCCTTTTTGTCAATTATCAGGGACCTTAACAGACATAAAGCGTCACAAAGAAGAATGTTCTTGTATATGATTATGGATGTAACAAGGAATATCAAATAGGTAGAAGTTACTGCTTTTAACCAGTTCCAATATCTTCATTCTTAGAAAATGAACAATAGAATTTATCTAGGAAATAGCTGAACTTTGTCTTAAGGGACTAGGAAAGAAGAAAATATAGAATGATGATTGATAACATGTAGTTGTTTTCCCATTCATATGTACATTGGATACTACATGCTTAATGACATGTAGCTATGTTAGCACCTTTCAAAACAATAAAAATCTACAGGATGTGGCTTTACATCTAGTTTCAGAATATAGCGTGGTGTCATAAAGCTGCCTTGACCATTGATATCTCCTTAGTTTAGAGTAAATGATAGCCACAGAGTTATACAATTCAGCAAAGCAGAATGGATCAGGTGACAAACTGGCCCTATTTTCAAATTTCTCCCTTTTATCACCACACCTCTCCATGGCAACATTAGATAAAAGGAGCATAAGAAAAAAATGTAACACATAAATTATCTATGAAGACGTATTTGGACACATTTCCTAGGTAAGAATTCTTGAAAAACTACTCTGGGTTTCCCTTGTTACACTCTAGCAGGAATCTTAGGCCAAGGGAGATTATGGTACCTTATTTTCTTGTTGGCCGATTGAATTCTGATTGTAATCTTAGCCCATTGAAGTAAATAAAGAATACCTCTGAATCAGTAAGTTGACATTGATTTTCTTAGGAAAGGCTAGAAGGAAGTTTATCAGTCAGTCCATTTATAAAATTAAATTGACTATGAAGGGGTTAACCTTGATTTTGTATTAGCACATAATGATGATGGAAGAATGAGTTTAAATGATGCTTGATTTCAAAATAGATCTCATATTTTAACAGAACATTTGAAGAATATAGCCACTATACAAAGTATAGCTTTGTATAGCTAAAAGTAAAATTAAAATATTACTTTGCCTATATAACAAAAGCAGATCTATGCTATTGTTAACTTCTAAAAGAATAAAAAAGAATGGAAGAAAAATTCCACCTTATTTCAAATTGCAGAATGTGATCAACATTCTCTTAACATTCTTCTTTTATTAACTTCTCAGTTTTACTAACAGAAAGTTATTTAACTTAGATTCAGTTAAATAACTCAGTCAGTTTTCAGAGACGCTTACCTGATATATGGAAAACCTTATGAATATTTTGAGACATGTTATGCAAATTTCAAAAGCTATGCTTTTTCACCAATATAAAGCTGAGTTCAATACTTGGAAAAATGAGTTGGTCATTCAATTAAAATTGACATGTCTTTGTTATATATGATTACTCATAATCTGTCCTGATTCAGTTAAGTTTAATATAATAATTTTAACGTTGCAGTGTAGCCATTTTGCATCATGTAACCGTTTATGTTTATTGAACATACATTTTGTTTTATAATTGTTCAGCTACTCTGAGATTTTAGAAGGGAAATGAAATAAATGCTGTATCCTTTAAAGCAATAAAGAAATGCATTTCAAAAGAAAAACCTACCTTCATTTCCATATGAACAAAGGCACATTCAGTTAGTCACCTGAGTGTTTGGCTACATAACATCAAATACCAAGATATTAAGGAACATTGACATGTTAGGCAATAGCAATGTAATGAATTTATTTTATTTTTTACTTAGATTTTGGGCATCATTTAGAAATAGTTCTGGATTAAAATTTAGTTAAGTGTTTAAAGCAACATTATTTAGTGTGGAAAGCACAACTGTGTCTTCTTATTTGAGGAGAGAAATGATTTTCAATGGGGGTTGATTTTGTCCCCTAGGAGATATTTTTTAATACCTGGACACATTTTTGTTTCACACAACTGGGGGAGGGAAACTAGCAGGATCTAGTTGGTAGAGGCCAGGGATGCTGCTAAATATACTTCATTGCACAGGACAATCTGCTACAGAAATAATTATCCTGTCTCAAACATCAATAGTGCCAAGTTTGGAAAACCCTAAAGTAGAGAAGTATTAAAGAACCGTAATGGTACAAAGTGCATTAAAAATGGTATACTAAAAATGTAAGCATTATGAAGTCAGAGACAGATTCTACCTGGCTAATCTTTGTGTATTGCACATTATAGAAACTCAGTAAATATTCATTGAATGAATGCAAACAAGCAAAGTACGATTGTTCACTGCAGACTTGCTCAATATTTGTAAGTAAAAGAACATGGGTAGATACTATTTTCTATACCAAAACATGTTAATAATCATTGCTGTAGGGCAACATATCCTATTTTATGTATGAGAAGCATTTTTAGGATTATGTTTATGCCATACTTCAGAATGCATGTAAATGAAGGATACAAATATGTTTCAACTCCTTTTTGTATATGGGACATATTAAGACGGATTTGGTAATACATACATGTAGCCATTTTATTATACTGTAAAATTACTTCTCATTCTTATGGAACAATAAAACTTGTGGAAAGGGCCTTTTTACAGTTTTTAGCCACAAATGATAGAATTTTTATATGCCCCAGGCAGTAATATTGCTTATAAATTTATACCATACGCCACTTTAACTTAAACTTTTTTTTTTTTTTTATTAAGGAGACTGATCAGAGTCAAACCATATGCTGTGGCTTTTGCTCCATGGAAATCTCAACTATACTGCAAGAATAATTATTTCTACTTAATGAAGTTACAGACGAGAATGTGGTGCTGGATAAGGTAAGATGTATATAACCTAATGAATACCCTCTGTAAACTCTCTAAAGACTTGTGCTAGAAGTTTTTTGGTTTTGTGGGTTTTTTCTTATTAAGAGACTAAATAGCTGTTGAAATCTCTAAGAGAATAAATGGATGCTAAAAATTCAAAAACTTTCCTACTCAGGGGATTCCATCATAAGTGTATAATAAAGAGTTTTGGTCCTTTGGGAAATCAGTGCCTTTTTTATGGGAGGGGGGAATTTAAAATTATATATGGCTCAAAAAAACACATCATGTAGAGTTTTTCTCTATTTGGAAACGAAAGCATACATTAAATCCTCATCATTTTGTTTTGATTAGACCATTGCCTTAGCCTGCTAAGTGTCTTTCTGCTCACATTCTTTTTTCCATTTAGCCATTCTTCAGAGCTTTCTCTGTTTTTGTTTTGTTTTGTTTTTAAAAGCACAGATCTGGAAATGTCTGTCCTCAGCTTCAAAATACTCAACCTCCATAGGATGGTAGGTAAATTATTTTGAAATCTACTTTCTACCCTTCTGACCAACTATATCCTCACTACTCATGGACTATCCACACACATCTTTCCCCTTCTCTAAAAATACCATCATCTTTTATGCATTTGCATCTTTGCTTTTTCATATCTAGCTGAGTCAAGGTATCTTTCTAATTCCAAATCTTTAAAAGTTTTCCATAATCTTTCTTTGACTTCACTTACCTATGTTTCTAAAAGAATTTCTCTGTACCTATATTGAAGGGTTTACCACATTGTACTGAAGTTATTAGTTTGATTATTATTTTCTCATTGACTGACATATCTGTGAAAGAAGGGACATATTAAGCATTATATTCTCACTGCCAATGCCTGGCACATAGTAGGTGTTTTAAAAATTAAAAGGTGAACTAGTATATACATCTTATAATGGCTAAACTTCAAAAGACTAACTAAATCGAGTAAGTTGAGTCAAGGCTGTGGAAGATCTCAAACTCCCATACACTGCTGGAAATACTGGGAAAATAGTAAAACCACTTTGGAAAATACTTGGGGCAATTTTTAAAAATAGTTACACATACAGATATATGATCTGCCTATTACATTACTGGGTGGCTACCCACATGAAAGTAAGCATATGTGCATATAAAAACTTGTATATGAATGTTCTTAGATGTTCTATTTTAATAACCAAAAACTGAAAACAACTCAAATTTCCATCGACAGGTGCATGGAAAGACAAACTTGGTATACCCATACAAAGTAATACTATTTACAGCAATACAAAAGAATGAACTTTTGATAAATGCAATGACATGAATGAATTTCAAAATAATTATGCTGAGTGAAAGAAGTCAGAAAACACAAGTATAGGCTATATAGACCAATTTTATAAAACATCAAAACAATGCAAACTCTTCTATGGTGACAGAAAGCAGAATAGTGGTTGCTGGGGTGGGGGTGAGGCAAATAGTGGAAGGCTGAGGATGGAAGGATTAAAAAGAGCCATGAGAAAACTACTGACGGTGATGGATATATTCACGATCTTGATTGTGGTGAGGCTTTTGTGGGTATAAATATATATCAAAACCTACGAAATTGTATAAATATGTGCATTTTTCTACATCATTTACACTTTGTTTTTTTTGTGTTTTTATCTCACAAAGTAATTTTAATTTTTATGTATCTTACGTAAAAAGGATACATTTATTTAAAATTTCAAAGAATATAAAACCTTCAGAAAATATAAAAGCCATTCACAATATCAACAGTTAGGAAAGTAATTGTTATCTATTTGGTATATTTCGGACCAGTGATTTCCATAAATATACAAATATGAATAACATATACAGTTACAAGTATAGAACCATATCCATTTTAAGAAACATAGAAACAAGCAATATTTTATGTACTGTCCAAATATTAATTAGTTAGATCTTCATAAGAACCCTATAAGATAAGGACTATTAAACAAATTAACTTCAATGTTCATTAATGGATAAATAGATAAGCAAAATTCATCATTTACACTTTGATAAAGCTTTTGTAAAAAAGAAAAAGTTAGAAAGTGAATGATAAAACTGTAGTTTGCAAGTAATTTTACAAAATAGATGCTACCGGTTTTCTCAGGGCACAACTGGGTACGTATATATATTTATCAACATAATTTGATAATACATATCTTTTTCAAGATATTGATTGATTTGGGATACTATAAAGTCAGACACTATTCTATACCATTTAAAATATGTATATTCTTCTCTGTTAATCCAATATATGATTATTTATTATCTGTATTTACTGTGGTAGAATGGGAAGAAAAAGTGAACTGAGCATAATTCTACCAAGGTCAGCATGTGGTCCCTGAGCAGGTAGTTTAACCTTGCTAGGCATCGGTGCTTCAGTTTGTAAAATAAGGCAGTTAATATACAGTGAATACAATTCAACAAGTAAAGTTTGTAAAAAGTGAGACACAATTTTGACAAAAATACTTAGGAAAAGTATTAGAGTTGGTAGATAGTATTCATGGCCTCTGGAGCAGTTTAAAATCTAGAAGGTATATGAGACCATGCCTAAGTAATTTTAAAGAAGATACGGGTTCAAACTGGGTATGTTGTAAGCCAGGAAGGAACCAAATGCTCTGAGAAGACACTATGAATGGAGACTGCAGAAAGCTCCTGAATAACACTTCACTGGAGTCAGCCGTAAAAGAATGGGTAAAATCCCAAGAAGATGGAATTGTGATACTGTGACAACACAAAGTCTTAAATATTATTGAACCAAACAGAGATGGAAAGAAAGATAATCTAAACAGAGATAACTTGGAAGCAGTGTACACAGTAGCCTTGACAAGAGGGAATTACTAATGTTGGCTGGAGCAGACTATTCTTAAAAGCAAGTAGGAATGTGAAGTGAGCTTGGAAAAGGTTTGGTGCAAATCGCCGAGGACCTTGAAAGCACAGTTAAGAAATCCGGAAGTTTGGACTCATGCTTCAGAAAGTGTGTTCATGAGAACTTTCATTTAACCAAAACTACTGTGTAAACATAAAAAATTCTTTTTGGAAATTACATTTACCTTACCCTGTCCGGAGAGCATTGATGCTCAAAACCAAGACAGTGCACACAATTGAAGCATCTGGTTTACAGGGAAGGTGAGTAAGCTCAATTTTATACATTGAGTTTGAGGTGTTAGTGGAACAATTAGATAGCAATGGCCCATTGTCAATTGATGTTAAAATTTTAAACTTAGCCTAGAAAAGTTATTATGAATAAGGCTTACTCATAAGCTTTTCAAGAAGGAACTTTTATTTATTGAGGATTCACAATATGCAAGGCATTTCTTTTTAAAACTTTACAATTTTATATACCCATTAGTTCATGTCACCATCTGTTAATGAGTCACTTTTCAATCCCTTTCCTAATTTTACCTTATGTCTCTGACTAATAAATGTAAGAATGCTTCAAAGTGCAGTGATTGATCCTCTTTTCTTTTTCTCTTTCTCTAACTATGTTCATTCCCTAAGTAATTTCACATCCTGTCCTATGACTTGAAGCACAATCGTTATGTTGTTAAAGACACCTACATAAATGTGCTTGTCTAGACTCTCCTGGGACTTAGCATATCTATCTAATAGATATCTTAAACTTAAGACGATCAAATACAAAGTTTTTATTTCACCTTATCTTTTTGCAGTCTTTCCGGATCTTAGAAAATGGTAACTCCATTTTTCCAGTTACTGAGGTGGCAAAAACAAACAAACAAAAAAGTTGCTCTATACTTATTTTCCTCACTCATGCTTTACATTCAATCGATAAGTAAATCTAGTAGCTCTACCTTCAAGATATATTCAAAATTCACTTATCATATTCACTACTATATCCTAATATAAACCAGCATCCTGTACCATCTAGATTAATACAATTTTTTCCTAAATGATCTCTCTGTTTCACTCTTGCCCTCTTTTAATTTATGATCCACACAACAGGCAGAATTGTTTATTTAAAACATGATAGATCATACCACTCCTCTGCTAACAACCCTCAGAATAAAAAAGTCGAAGTCCTTAGCAAAAAGCCTGGTTGCTCCTCTGCTATCCGCTAACTTCTGTACCCCTTTTATTACCAGGATGTACTTCTTGCTATTCCCGGAACTCTGAGAAGGCTTCACCATTATGGTCTTTCTTCTGCCTGGAAGGTTCTTCCCTCTTACATTTCCAAGACTCGTCCCTTTTCTAGCTCCAGGTCTCTGCTTTAAAGGCACCTAATCAAAGTGGCTTTGCTTAACTATCTTAATCAAATAACAAGCCTCTTCACACCATTACTAGATCATAGTGGGTGCTCTAAAATATTTGAATGAATAGTCAATATTTCAAGGAGTAGTCTCCATCTTGGAAATGAGTACTCTGTGGCTTAATTTGTAGGAGCTAAAGAAGATTTTCAAGTCAATATTGGAATTTATATCCCCATAAAATAACTAAGGCTTTGAAATAAAAAAGAATTGGATTAGAGTTTCTGCTCTATAACTTAAAAATATAAAAACTTAGAAAAATTATTTAAGGCACAGGTGGGAGCTAAGTGATGAGAACACATTGACACATAAAAGGGTGCAACATATGCTAGGGCCTTTCAGAGGGTTGAAAGTGGGAGGAGGGAGAGGATCAGGAAAAATAACTAATGGGTACTAGGCTTAATACCTGGGTGATGAAATATCTGTAAAACAAATCCTCATGACAAATCCTGGTTTACCTATGTAACAAACCTCCACTTGTACCCCTGCACTCATAAGAAAAAATTTTTAAAAATAAAATCTTATTTAAAAAGGAATATTTGAAACCGTGGTAGGAGATGGGATTATATTGTGGCTAGATCTTATAGATGGATTAGAGATAGACATTACAGTTAAGGTCATAGATTCCTTTGAAAATCTAATGTAACTCCCCACAAATACATGCGATCATGTACCACAGTCTTGTACCGTATTACATGTAATTTACAGACTCTACATTATGCTCTAGCTGAAAAGGACAAAAAATGCAGACAGGGGTGAACTTGAAGATTTTTTGTGCAGACTCCTCTTTTGGACAGTTTGCATGTAAATGTAAAGGGAAGACCAGTGAGTCTTCCAGATCTACAGGCTTGGATGTCAGTGTTTGTGCATAAATAATTTAAATATTATGGTCTCATTGAGTTGGGATAGAAGGAACAGAAGAGATAATCTAACATCCTCATTTTTCACATGACATAGATATGTCCCAGAGACTTGCCCATGTTTCCTCAACTGGTTAGTGGCAGACCAGGGAATAGATTCCAGGTATCATAACTCAAGGTCCATGCTCCTTTGACATACCCTGATGCCTCCTTGGAAAAAGTAGCTGTCCTTTCCTTCTGAGCTGTGTTCAGATGTTTCAGCATAAAAGATATTGGTGTTTTTCTCTATCGAAACATAGTTGAATAAAGATGATAAACCGTGCTTTGCACTGGAATTATTCTTTTTTATTGCCCAAACATGCCAAAAAGTCATTTAGTAACTAACTTGTGGATTTGAGAAATTTACTGGTTAGTTATAACTGATGAAAAAAAAAATTGGTGGTTAAGTGAGTGCTTAAAATCTAGACAAGGCTTAAAGTACTAGTGCAAGAATTTCATTCCATTATGCAAGTAATTTTAACCTACAATTTGGTTTTCATTGTGGAGACAGCTGAAATAGTGCAAGATTGTGACATTGTGGTCAATTGCAAAATTACAAGGAATGTTATGCATTCCAGATCTTCATAGACACAGTACAAAATGCTGGTGTATTTTCATTCACTTGGAGAAGCTTAAATAATATTTTAAATCTTCAAATCTGGTAGTAATACTGAGGGGAGTTTAAATTGTCTAGTCCCTTTATTTCTCTATTTGTCTATCAATTTATCTATTCATCCATTGACTTAAAAAAATAGCATTGCTAATAAAGTGGAAATCCTCAAGCATTATGTATGGACTCCGCCTGAGTGACTGACAGGACTACCCAGAGTGTCAATGTACTCTCTGCTCCAGCTTATCAGTTAACTAGGGAAATTTAACACGGATGGTGTCGGCTTTTTATTTAGAGTGTTACTGTATAAACAGAAGAGGCCACTGGGAGAATCTTGTTTTGGAGTTTTCACCTCATTTAAATTCTTAATTTTCCCCCTCAGTTTAGAAGAGGCTATTGCAGTGTGGTCCTGCTTCCAATTAATGAGCTTCAGAAAAGGATTAGGTTTGCCTCACTCAGTCTTTCCAAAATAGACTAACCTTGAATCACACAAATTCCAAGAAAAGGTAAATATTCTCTTCTGATTCAAATTAACTTAGACAGGGAAGACAATCTTATGTTGTTTATTTTATTATGAGCCAAGTTAAGAGTCCCGAATGTTAAAGTTAATGAAAGAGATAGGCATTTTGTTGAAAGATAAGGAAAAAAAGAGAAATATTAGTTTAGTACACTTGTTAACTTTTTTCACTTATCTAATATTTTCCATTTCTCTTCTTTCAATAAAATAGCAGCAGTAATAAATAGCTTGTATCAGTGTGAAGAAGTTTAAAATATTTGCATGATTTTGTTTTTTGGAACTAAATTCTGAAGAGCTAGTTATAAAATAAATAAAATATTAAATGCCTTAAGCATATTGTGGGATTATAAAGGGAATATAACGTGTCCATGTCTGTACGTTCACTTTAAGGTTATGCATTTCCATGTAATAACTTTTTGGGGGTCTCATGGAAATCAAGACATCTAGAAGTGTCACAATCTAGCTTCTTTTGGCATGAAGGTGGTCAGTCATTGCCCCCTCAAATCCATCCCACACTCATACCCAGGAATAAAGATTACATCTTGGGGGATCTATGATGGCGTTTTTAAAAAATCTTAATTCATTTTTGGTAGTTTCTTTTATGTGTTCTACCTGAGTAATTTCGTATTCCTGAATTCTTTGAACTTAAAAATGTGTCAGTCATGCCCACAACCACAAATACATGATAGCCCCTTCTAAAGGTGAATTGAACTTCTAAGTTATTTCCATAAAAAATAAATGTAATAAAAGTACTGGATGCTTATGTATTAAAGATAAGCTATTTTTCAGTAGCAAAGACAGCAATAAGAAATTAATCAATTTAGGTCAAATTTCTTTTGTACTTAAAAACATTAGTTTTAAGTAAGTTATTCGACCAGGGTCAAAGCAATCAACACTGTTGTAAATGAAAACATGTTTGAATTAAAGCAATTAGGCTTGATTTTCTTGTGTCTCACATCTCACACCAGGTATTCGAGCACAGCCAAAATTTGGATGTGCTGACACCTGTAATCAACACAATAGGTATCTTTTAAACTAACAAATCATCTTTCCCAGTGGAAGTATAAACAAAACTCTAATTGGAGGCTTTGCTAACTATTCTTCCCTGCTGTGAACACTAGTTAGTGTTTTGTGTAAGGCAGTAACATCAGCTACAATTTATAATTGGCACAGGATAAGAACTAATTCTCCAGATTCAGTCAGTTAATAGGTATACTTAAGTTGAGCATACCTCATTCAATGATTTCTTACTTAAAAGTTAGTATCAAGCATCTTGAAACTATGTTTTAATTGCAAGGAGACAAATAATAACTAACACATACAATGCCGATGAAGTGCCAAACTACATCCTAAGCACTTTTAAACATATTAGCTTATTTAGACTTCACAGAGTACATTTGAGATAGACAGTATTATTCTCAATTGACAGATGAAAAAAATTGAGACTACATGCTAGTTTGTTTTAAGCATCACAACTACTAAGTAGTGGAAGTGAGTTTTGAATCCAAGCAGTATAAGCCCAGAGCCTTTGCCTTGTCATCTCCATTAAAAATGAAGATTTAAATAAATAAATGTAGCTAGTGTCTCATTTTAGACAATTAAATTTAACACATCTGCTGACAAGATCCTTCATGCCTGCTTCCTAGTTTTTACATATTATGGATTCTGAGGTCTACAGTTTGCAAGTAAAGGCATAACCTCGATTAAAATAACTGGAGAAAATAAACGAAATCTCAGTGCACAATGAATGAACACAAATAAATAAAAGTGATGTTAATTCGATAATAAATATGTGCTTTTCCATCTTAGAGCATATTTTGTCTTAATTATGCAGGGATGTAACTTTCTCCCCACCTATTGCTCAATGTGGTTATCAACAGGCTTTAAAGGTAGATTTTCCTGTTCCCTAAAGTAGGTACTGCTAAGATGCAACACTAGAATTATGTATAATTAATTGAAAATAATGAAAATGTAATAAAAGTAAAATAAGGATTAAAAATGAGAATGGTGCCAGATGGAATTCAGAAGATAAAACATGTGCCATAAAATGCTGCACACATGTTAGAAACAAGCCCTAATTTTAGCTCTCAGCTTCCTAGAAGTCAAAGGGGTGACTATCAACTACTCGATTCCTAGTCCAAATTGAAAATTAAATTCTTGCACATGAGCAGTTCAATTATGCTTGGAATTGGAGGGATTTTTTTTCATGACTCCTAGTAAAAGGGACACATTATGATGTAATAAAAAAAAAAATCCACTCCTTAAAATAAACATGGTGATAGTTTTTATATAATTATTTTGTGTAACCTTTTAAGCAATAAACAGATAAATATTTTAGTAAATGTGATAGGACAAAGATAAAAAAAGGCTGCAAGATAAAATCTTGGAATAGAGATATAAATACAAACGTATACACCCATATAGGCGTATGTACAGAACAAACTGAGATGCAGATATGGCAAGATTACACCAAAGTTCCAATTTAGTACACATCAATTTCACTGTCTTTATATTTTACTGTCTCTGTATGTATGGAGCTATATACTTCTGAAATGAACAACAAAATGGATGGATAATTAAACAAAAACATTAGTGCTATGATTTCTCTAGTACATGCCCCTTTCCCTGACATGTAATTTGTTTCCAATTTTTATAGGAACTAATCTCATAACTGAAATATATTTTGGTCACATCTTTATGTTTTTATGTGTTTTAGCATAATTTGCTTTGGATGGATTACCATAATTGAAATTTAGGTTAAAGGGTTTAAGTATTTTAACTTTTTAATAAAAATAGTATACTTTTAAATATCGCAAAGGGCCTACTGGATACAAAATTGTTATAATCAACCTGAAGATCCTCAGCACATTCTGACTTTTATATACTTAGCTATGAATATGCTTGTTACCACTGCAAATGTTTGACATTTGTAATCTTTCCACAGAGGAATAGATAGCCTATATTAATACTATCACCAGGAAAACCATTCAGAACAGATACTTTACTGATGCCAGTCCAACATAGTTAATTTTCTATCTAAAGCAAACTGTATTTTCTTTTAACACATGCTGAAATAACATTTATGGCATACCCTATTTTACCCAGTAAAGACTAGACGTGTAGCTTTATTTTATGTTTTTGACTGTGTTAATAAGTATTTAGAGAGAAACAATACTAAACTGTAAAATTTCAGAAGCTTTTTTTTTGTTTTGAGATGAAGTCTCACTCTCGTCCCCTAGGCTAGAGTGTAATGGTGTGATCTCGACTCACTGCAACCTCTGCCTCCCAGGTTCAAATAATTCTCCTGCCTCAGCCTCCTGAGTAGCTGGGATTACAGGCACCTGCCACCACACCTGGTTAATTTTTTTATTTTTATTTATTTATTTATTTATTTATTTATTTATTTATTTATTTATTTATTTATTTTAGTAGTGACGGGGTTTCATCATGTTGGCCAGGCTGGTCTCGAACTCCTGGCCTCAGGTTATCTGCCCATCTCGGCCTCCCAGAGTGTTGAGATTACAGGCATCAGCCACTGCGCCCGGCCCAAAAGCTTAACATAGTACAAATTTATGTTTCACTCACGTAGAAATTCCATGTAGGTATTTCTGGTTGGAGTTGAGAAGGACTTCTGCTCCATGCAGTCATTCATGGAGACATTTGATAGAGGCACTTTCATCTATGACAATGGCTTTCAGAGTCACCCTGGGTGTCAAAAAACAACTGGTAAGCTGATGAGAGAGACTGTGGGGAAGACACAGTCTGCTTTGTCTTTTCCACAAAATGACAAATCACTTTTACCAACGTTCAATTAGCAAGAATTAGTTTTACAGCCTCATCTAAGCCCTATTTGCACATCCTTGGGGAAATTGCTTAACCTTTATAAATTTCAGTTTTCCTATTGGTAAAATGGAGATAAAGTAATGAGCTCACATGGTAATTGTGGAGATTAAATACTACATATAAAACAGCGTTTGACTCATACTAAGGATTTAATCAATAATACTCTCATTATTATAATTTTTAATATTAGAGAAGACATTCAATTAGGCATATATTAGAAAACTATTTTAATTACATGTAATTACATTTAATAATTTTTAAAATAATCTCTATGAACAGGAAAAAAATACCTACCAAAAAAAATAAGTCTAGCTTCTGACCTCTCTGTAGTACAAAGTATCAGAAATAAAAAAAAGATTAAAAAAACATTATGGCCAATAATGTGATCACTGGACTAATATGTAAGACAATAAGAATACATATTTACATGTATAGATACATGGAAAATATAGTAATTATGCTTCATTTAGAAAAACAAAAAGATACATTCTAAAAAGCTGAACTCAAGAATGAAGAAGAGGTTGGCTAAAAGGGATGGTGATGACTTCTAACTTTCTAAGTTAAAAGATTATTATAAATATCAGTAAAAAATAATGTAAGAATAATTATTGAAAGGTAATATGTGGCTTGTGAAATTAATGAAATTACATGTGAAGCATGAGATTATCTAAATAAAGGAGAAACTTGAAGAAAGATTAAATGAACACTGGAGTGGCAAGCAGGAACAAGAACAGAATATTGAAATTTCTAAGTCTGCATATGGTAGAAAGTAGGGTGGCATGATGAGAGTCAAGCTTTCAAAAACAAACAAACAAAAAAACAAAAAAACACGCCGGAGGCATCTGGTGAATGGACTCAGGAAATTTAAGAATGGATCTGGGATCTGGGGAGTCCAGGTGGTTTGCGTACGGTGTTTGACATTATAGTGGAAAGAAGTGGACACATTAGAGAATATTTAGGCTTTGGGAATGATAGAGCTCTGTAATAAATTGGGCAAGTGGATGGGGAAGAAAGATGGGAAAGGTGGCACAGTGTCTGACTGTGGTACTAGGTAGTGGGAAGTGATGCTGTTCAATAATACTGGGGTTAAAGACTCATAGAACAAAATTTAAGATTAGTTTGTGACAAGTTGAGTTTGAACAAATTTGGGACATGCAAGTGGAGATATTATATAGAGAACTGAATGCAAGGACCAAAGATTCAAAGCAGCTATTTGCAGTAAAAATTTTGATGCATGGTCATATAGGTGGTATAATTGAAGCTCAAGAGAAAGTTTCTCAACGTTGGAGCACTGACATTTTGGCCGAATAATTCTTTATTGTACAGGGTGACACTGTGTATTGTAGAATGTTTAGAGCATCCCTAGCCTCTGCTCACAGATGTCAGTAGCAACTCAAGTCATGAGAACCAAAAATGTCTGCAGGCTTTACCAGATATTCCATAGGGGTGCAAAACCACACCTTTTTGAAAAACACTTGTTAAACGATAGTAAGTAGGAAGAGAATGCAGAGTAACAAGAAAACCATATAACCCTACTGAGACAAGAAACCTTAAATTTAATTTGGCTCCAATATTAATGGCTCAAATAATTTTCTTTAATTATTTAATTGGAATAATTGTCATGGATATAAAAGTGGGTAGCAAGAACAGGAACACAACATTATTTTGCAGTACTATTTCGAGACTTTCAGTTAAAATAGGATCCAGGGTAGACGGAGAAGTAAAGCCAAAAGAGTTAGAGATTTCCAAGTGGTTTAAGATTAAGTTTACTGGAGACAAAAGAATTTTAAACGGTTTGAAGTATTTGTAAATTCTAATTTGGAAGGGATGTATCTATTTATACAGGTGGTTAATCCTGCATATCCATGAATAAGCTTAACTGAGAGACCATGTTCTTGCTGATTACATTTTCAGAAAAAGCAGAGTGGTCTGTATCTCTATTATACATGCAGACATTAATCAGGCCAGAATCTTTTTCACTGGAATTTTTGCTCCTGTTACTGCCAATGAACCCTAGTGACTTCATGGGAATTCCTAGTATCTTTGAAGACTGATAGAATATTAGGACTTTGTTGAACCCTATAAGGCAATATTACTAGTTACATGCTACTATAAACATTATTAGTTACATGCTACTGTTAACAGTATTTTAAATACATAATTTTTATTCATTGATTTATATAAATTTAGATTACATATATTAGAAATATGATTTGCACTGTTGGTCTCATTATTTTGTTGTTCAGCAAATAATTTCTTTATTTTGTTGATAAGAAAATAATTTATTTCCTGAAAGATACACAAACATATAATCATTTTACAAAATGAAACCTGTGGAACCTAAGGTAAAGTTAAATTACACATCATTAGCTTTCTCTTTTATTAAAATTATTTACTTAATTTGCAAAATTTCAATTGAATGTTGTTTTCTAAAGTACTTCTATTTAAGTTTCACTTGAATATTTCTAATCTACATTGCTTTGATATTATAGCTCCTTTTATTTGCAATCCTGAGTATGGCAAGTTGTGCTTTGCCTATAACTGCCAGCTCCTTTGAAAGTGAGAATGAAAAAATAGAAATCTCTTCTAAAACAATTTAAATATGGTTTTTTTTCTCTTAATGACCAGAAATGTCTAAAATTCTGGTTTCTAAAACTGTGCCATTTTGAAATTTCCCTGACGGATAGCACTGCTCTGCTGTGTTACATGTGGTTAATGTTAGTCACATCCTTGATGTAACATAACACAAGCTGGCAAAGGTAATCCAATGTGACATATGACAGCATTGTGAGCCAGTCTGGGATATTTGAAAATATGCCATCTTTCAAAGACCATGGACAGATAGCATGGTTAATCAAGACTATGAACTCCGTTGCATTCATTTCAAACAACAACATAGTCAAGGTTCTGTAATAATTAAAGGGTAATTTCCAACATGGTAGATTCTAACAAATGCTAAAATGCTAGCAAGAGTACTTTTTCTTTTTTTCTTGCTGGTGAGTTTATATTTGAAGCCACTAGGTTAAATCGTTAAGAAAAACAACAACTAAGGAGATGTGATTATACGTTGTTTTAGGTATGAGAATGAGTGAAAATTTATAAGACAATGCAGGGATGAGCGAACAATGTCTAGTAATTTATAAAGAGGCAATAGGTAGGCATTTGGTACCCAGTTATTTACCATTTGCCAAAAGTACTCAGGTTGAATCAAGCATATTAGCATTAGAGGAAATACAATCTAGAAACATGAGCACCCAGGCGAAAATCTATGTTTTCTGCATGTGTTGTTGAGTTTCCTGTAAAAGTCTTTCTGTCTTCAACCTAATTTATTATGCAGGCTGTGGAAAATCTGAAAACCATGTTTTCTTCTAGGATTACTTCATGATCAGCTTCTTTGGTTTTAAATTTGTTACACATTTGTTTAAGCAGAAAATACTACCCCTAATAATTCCTAATGAATAGTGATGAGTTACAGAAATGAAAATAACCTGGACACTAAACTCGAAAGAGGATGGAAGAGGAAATTGAACATAATATGAACATCTTAAAATGAAAAGGTAAAACTGAACTACAAGGTAAAGTGTCAGTGGAGCTGTTTTTTTTTTGTGAGATTTACAACTACAAGTCATAATATGCTATTGCCTCATTATATTTTAAAACACCCTAATTTTATAAAAAAACTATCTCTCCATGTAAGTCAGAATCATTAAGTAATACCTGTGCTAATCTATTAATAAAATGATTTAAACAAATGCAGAAAAAAGTATATACCTCATGCATATATAAAAGGATAAGTAAATATATTTTAATATTGGTTTTCATATAAAATTTGTTTAAAATATTACATTGAAGTTTACTGAACTGCTGAAATGACAAAGAATATAGGAATGAAATGCTGTGTACTTTTTATTTCAGGTACAATGAAAACACAATACTGTAATATTAATCTTCTAGTTTAGAGTAATGTTTTTCTCTTGTTTTCTCATTTGAACCTCAAAAGTACATTGCATATTATGAAGATAGATTGTTTTATCTATTTCTAGAAAGAAAAAGTAATGAAATCCAACCTTGATCCAGTCTTTGAACTTCAATTCTACTACCTTTCTTTCTGTGGTTTTCATAAAATTAGAAGTTTGTTGAAGTGACTCAAGACATAATGAGTGATGCCAAAATTTAATGTAAAGACAAATAACTTCATGTTAAATAAAGACTGGATCTGCCACCCTGATGTTATACTTTAACATGCTAAAAGTGCACGCAGATATTACCTCTCAATTCTGGTTGATAATTAGATTAAAACATGGTTGTAGCTAAAACTTTGTAATATTTTATAGTTAATGTTACAGGGTGTGTTAGAATAGAAACATAATAATACAAGAGAACTCCAGTATAGAAGGCCTGATACTTTTGATTGAACAGATACAAGAAAAGTAAATATTCCCAAAGGGCCAGGTGTGGTGGCTCATGCCTGTAAGCCCAGCACTTTGGGAGGTTGAGGCAGGCAGATCACTTGAGGTCAGGAGTTCGAGACAGGTCTGGCCAATATGGTGAAACCCTGTCTGTACTAAAAAATAAAATAAAATAAATACAAAAAAAATTAGCCAGGCGTGGTGGCACGGGCCTCTAGTCCCACCTACTCAGGAGACTGAGGCAGGAGAATCACTTGAATTCGAAAGGCGGAGGTTGTAGTGAGCCAAGATTGTACCACTGCACTCCAGCCTGGGTGACAGAACGAGACTCCATCTCAAAAAACAAACAAAAATACACACACACACACACACACACACACACACATATATAATATTTATCTCCAAAGTTACTGATTTTATAAAACAATATACGAAGTCCTTTAGAAAAACAAAACAAAATAAAACAAGGTTGCCTCTTTTGAGGAAACTAAAGGAAAACTGTATAAACTGAGGCCAGGCTCAGTGGCTCACACTTGTAATCTCAGCACTTTGGGAGACCCAGGCAGGCAGATCACTTGAGCCTCAGGATTTGAGACCAGCCTGAGCACCATGGTGAAACCCAGTCACTACAAAAAATACAAAAATTAGCTGGGTGTGGTGGTGTGCACCTGTAGTCCCAACTACTCAGCAGGTTGAGGTAGGAAGATCACTTAAGCCCAGGAGGTCGAGGAGAAGTGAGTTGAGATGACGCCACTGCATTCCAGTCTGGGTGACAGAGTGACACCCTGTCCCCAAAACAAAAAGGAACAAAACAATATATTAATATATACACTGAGGAAAATCAAGGTGAAAGGTGAAGCATATTTTTTTTCTCTGTGTTGATTTCAAGAGTGTTGTTTGACTATTTTGTGGAACTGGTTATCCATGACTCTGCAATTTCTTTTAGAGATGTTACCTCACTTAACAGAAGGGAGAGGATACTAGGAAAAGAAAGTTGATATTTGTTAGATGCCTGCTATGAGAACAGTTTTTCATGTATTATTGATCATCAAAGAAAGCATGTAAATAGATATTATTATCACATATTATATATGCCAAGAACTGAGGCTTACAGAGATTGCGACTTGTTCATGGTAATATAGCAAATAAGTGGGAGAATACGGATTTGTACCCAAGTATGGAGTTAAGATTCGAATATTAAAAATAATGAAAGTATGTATATTAACCTTGGAAGAAATATAAACAGATGATGAATAAATAACAGAGAATAGAATAGAATAGAATAGATAAAAGAACAAAGAAGTTTTTCAAACTAGTGGTCTAGCATTTTTACAGGCCTATCAAGGAAAAACTGTGTGATCAGTGGAATAATGGATAATTCTGTTTGGTATTTAGTTGAATTATACAAATGAGGAATCTTTCAGATAATGAGTTGCCATGCATTTTGACTTCCTGAAATACTGTAAGATAGAACATGAGAGATGGAGCCAGACACCTGCATTCATTTCCTTGCTGTCTAGTTTACTAACTGTGCTACTTTGGGCAACTTACTTTGTTCCTCTGATCCTTAATGCTATCCTCTGTAAAGTGAGTATTAATGTTACTTACTTGTGTTCTGTTAAGGTGATTGTGGTCAAAAATGTTGCCAAAATCTGAGAGGCTTACAACAACAAAGGTCCATTTCTTGCTTGGATTGCAGATCCTTTTCAGTTCAGCTAAAGTCCTGCTCCCTGTTTTCTTCCTCCTGGCAGAAGAAGCCACCCCTTCTGGGATGTGTTGGTCTTATGGCAGAGGGAGAAGAGAGATACAGGAACCAATTATACAGTAGCTCTGAAAGGGTTTGTTTAAAGGGGTCATGTATCACTCTCACTGACCTTTAAATAAGCAGGAGGAAGTCACACACCCAAGCCTCACATGGAGGAAGTTATCATCACCTCACAGGAAAAAGCAGAGGATGACTGGAAAAATATGATAGTCTACCACAACATCCACAGGATTATCAGAAGATTAAATTAGATGAAAAAGTAAAGCTCCCAGCAGGATTTTAGGCACATAATACATGCTCTAGAAATTTTATTTCATTTTCATTCTATGGGATTCAGAGTTAAGCTAAACAAAGACCAAGTTCATGAAGAATTGCAGCTACATATAACAATTTTCCGTGTCTGTTTTGTTTGCAACTTTTATTATAATAATTGATAGTTAAAAGAATGAAAATCATATTTCAAAAATCGGTAATTTAGAAAGATTTTAATCCTCCTATTCAATTGTCAATAAATAATGGATAAATTAAGACCTGATTTTTAGAAGTACAGTCTTAACTTTTTGGGCATTCTTGATTTCTTAGAAACCTGTTTTTATTTTATTTTTTTTTACCAATTGCAGAAAAGAACTGGTGAATGGTTTGTGTGTCTGTGTGTGTGTGTGTGTGTATCAATTAAATGGGCACCATTAACAGAATAATAAAGCAAAGCTTCCATTGGAAGGTAGCATGCGGGTTACCCAATGAAAATAAATGTTGGTTAAGATTGAATTCCAGTAAGAAATTTATCAGGGATTTTGCAAACTTTAGGACTAAAGGGAAAATTCCCTATTGAATGTTTCTGAAAAGGTCTCTTTTCTGTGTCATGTGGTCAAAGAATTTTGTATGAGTAATGGATTTGGTCTTGTAGATTTTTGGATAAATCCTTAAGAAAAAAGCCAACAACTCTTGCCCTCCCTCTGTGAGATCAAAGACACCACTGTGTTTTTGGTATGAAAAAGGTTTCTCCATGGTTGCCAAGAATACGTTGTTTCCCCATCAGCTGTGTAGTTGCCATGAAATGATTGACGGCCCTTGAAATTTCTCCAGGGTGGTTCAATTTCAAGTTGAAGGTAGTGATGAATTTGGAAAGTATTTTGAGTCCCTTTTGAACAAAAATTACAACAGGACAAAAACACTTCTTCCTTTCAGCTGACAGCCAATGACACCCACTTAGTAAGGTGTTACTGTAGTACAAAGTGGCCCTTTGTGAATACATGGGATTAATTTCCATCTATTCAAGGCTAAAGTACCAGTTGTGATGATTTACCTGCCTTTTTCCTTAATAAAATTTAATAGAGAAAAAATAATTTGAGATGAAGACTGAATTCTTTTTTTTTTTTTTATTATACTTTAAGTTCTAGGGTACATGTGCATAACGTGCAGGTTTGTTACATATGTATACATGTGCCATGTTGGTGTGCTGCACCTATCAACTCGTCAGCACCCATCAATTCATCATTTATATCAGGTATAACTCCCCAATGCAATCCCTCCCCCCTCCCCCCTCCCCATGATAGGCCCCAGTGTGTGATGTTCCCCTTCCCGAGTCCAAGTGAGCTCATTGTTCAGTTCCCACCTATGAGTGAGAACATGCGGTGTTTGCTTTTCTCTTCTTGTGATAGTTTGCTAAGAATGATGGTTTCCAGCTGCATCCATGTCCCTACAAAGGACACAAACTCATCCTTTTTTATGGCTGCATAGTATTCCATGGTGTATATGTGCCACATTTTCTTAATCCAGTCTGTCACTGATGGACATTTGGGTTGATTCCAAGGAAGACTGAATTCTTTAAATGCTTTCACAAAAACAATTTTTTTGAAAAATTTCTTGTGAGAAAAATTATAACAATGTTATTGATACATTAATTATCTTATTGTAAACTCTTTAAATAATAAAAATCTGTTATCACATGATTTTAGAGGTACTATAGTTTGAAACATATACTCTCTAAATATAATAAATTATCAGAAAACTCTGGCATACAATGAATAATGGCAGATGGATATTAGTCATATCCTTTCAAGGAATCTCACAATATATAAACTCCACTTTGATGTCACATATGTGAGAAAAAAAATTGAGAATCCATTTGCTTGTAGTTTAGCACACTTTTTAAAAAATTCAATGTATGCAATACATTGCAAAATTGAAAACTTAAAAATAATTTGGTAAAAAATAAATATGTTAACAAAAATTGATTAAAACTCCTCTCAGTTATTTGTGGGAGAAAGGAAGTAAGTACAAATCATAAAGTGTTTCTCAAAAGAGCATGCCCTTTGAGCTGCTTAATATATACGAGAATGGAGAGTCCAGTTGACTTAAAAAAAAAATTCCAGAAAACATCCTCTTTTAGGAACTACCTGGTTTTTACATGAGTGTTTACAAACTTGAGATTTGTAGTATTCCTTAGCTTTCCCTTGAATCTCAGGTCCAAATCAATGAAGTAATGTGAAATAAAACACTTAGGCACTTTATGATCTAAATCATAAAACTAAGGATATGAGATCTTGAATGATTAGAACTAATTGGTGACTGCAGAGATCAAATTCACCAGAAAGCTGCATGACTTTTTCTTTAGTTCATAGGCACTGTTTAAGATCAGATGTTTAAAAAAAAAAAAGGTTGCATGTTGTGTTAATTGATTCAGGAATATGTTTTCTGCTCACTTTTGATGCTATAAAATGAAATGGAACAGTCTGGAATGCAAACTGAAACAAGGGGTTACATGGGTGTGGCAGCTTCGCAGCCTACACTAGCTTGTTGTTTGCCGGTAAGCATTCATTTGTTCCACCTCTGATATTTGGGCCTTGTTCCAAGAGTATTTTTGAGAAAATATAAAAGTTCTGTGTGAAATGGATAAAGTGCTCTTTTAACTGTTGTGTATTTCATTGTCTCAAATATTTATATATTCCATCAATTCTATTTTACCCATTATTTTCCAAGTTACTCTTTAATGTCTCCACTTCAATTTGAGTGGATCTAGTTCTAAATATTCTGTAGCCTACAGGGACACTTATGTCTATATTCTGCAATGTCTTGTTACTTTTAAAAGTCTATTATTAGGGATAATTCATTTTAATTATTTTATTAAACAAAATAGCCAATTTTTTAAGTGAAATTTCTGAAGACATTAAAAAATCCACAGTAAATCTCAAAGTCCATTTAAGTAATTATAATGTGATTGACAAATGATGCTGCCTATAGTAATAATGTAGGTATATATGTACACATGCAACTTTTTCAAAAGTGAAAATTTGATAGACATCCTCTTTCTTCTCATTCCTGCTTTGCAAATATCCAGGATCTGAAAACAGGTTTATACTTTATACCAGAATGATCTATAACAGAGAGAAAAGCCATACTCTTTGGCAGAAATATGTGTGGTGAACTTAAATTGTTAGATTTTTAAAATACTTGAATGATGGTTATCTATGGTGGGTCTCTTCTGATATTTGAGCTTTTCTTATTACTGCTTGAATCATTATCAAGAAATTCATTTTTTCAAGAGTTCTCTAAATTGGGAAGCTTTCAATCAGTTTTGCACCTATTATGAAATTAAATTATTCCACTGATAACAACCAAAATTAATAAACTGGAGGCTTTTACTGTTAACTGTGTATTTATCTTTAGACTAATGCTATTATTTGAGAGTTAGATGTTAATAAAATCTATGCAGTATTAGTAAAATAACTTATTAACAAGTTTGGAATATGCTAAAGTGAAACTCAACCCATTTTATGTTTACATTCCTAAAGCTTTGATTAAATTCTAGTACACATCATCCAGCTGCACTGAATTCATCTGATGCAAACACTTGATAATTGTTCACCTTATACCCTTATCATCTATACACATTCTCTAGCACTCTCTCTTTGAAAAAATAAACTCAAATACTAAAGTTAAAAAAAAAAAAAATTAACAGCAGTCTCAGCTCCAAATACAAAAATAGCAATCTCTGAAAATAAAAACAGAAACCTCTAAAATAATGTTTTATTTATCACATACAAACATGTTTTCCTAAGAATTAGTTCCAATATGGGCCACCATATGGAAGTAGAAAGCCATTATAGGAATGAACTAAGATGGTTTGTATCACCTGCATAACTTGTTTTGTTCTATGCCTTCAGGGTTCAAAACCCACTTCCCATATTTTTTTCCTTTCTTTAAAAATAATGTACATCAGTTTAATTTATCCCAGGTCCTGACAGAAGGATCGGATTTTAAGCATTTAATGCTGTGGTTTCAAATCCAATTTCTCAGTGTTCATCGTTTCAAAAGTGGCAGAATTCAGCTTTTGAAAAAGTTCAAGAACGTGGGGAGGATTGGCATACTTTCTAAAGTTCCACGTTGATGTTAAAGGAAGCTCTGTATAGGAGAGAGCAGTTCGGTCTGAATTTTTCTATAGTGCTCCAGGAAATATTAAACCCTCCACCTACTTCAACAAGAGCCTCTTCTTATTGGTGTCAACCTAGGAATACTTCTCAAACTCATAAAGCATATTGAATACATAATTTATTACAGGTTTTCTGAACTAGGGCACTGACTGGTTGATATATTTTCCTAAATGGAGGGCATCGATATATCTACTTAAGGCTCGATTCCACTGAATGTGTTTGGAAACAACTTTCCCTGAAACCAATGGGATTTTTATCCGTTCAGAAACTAAAGCACTAGACCCTTGCACAGTAAATTCATTGTAGGCTCTCTTTATCGGTGGTGGGGGAATCTCTAAAGGTCAGGAGTCCAGATTGTTTCAAATAAACATCCAGAATCTCAGATGCTTTTTTGAAACGAGCCCAGGTTTATCTGAACTTCTTTCTCTGGTTTGGAAATCAGGCTGAAAATGTCACAGAAACAGATTTTCTTGTGAGATCTCAGAATGTTGTGGTTTAAGTAAAGTAATAAACAAAGTTGAAAAATGAAAGGCAAAATTGGCTCAAACTCACCTGGTTTCATTCTGTTAGATGCCTGAAACTGAGTGGCACTGTGCAATCTTTAAAACAGAAAAAATAAAAACAAAACAAAAACAGAGTTTGGCTGTGGGTTAGCCTAAAATCATCAACCATTTCTCCTGAGGAGGTTTAAGAGAAACTTTTGCCACTCCATCCTGCACTGCCTTTATGTTGCAATGTTTCATTTATCCCCCCTCTCCATCTTCAGTTTGGGAGATTTCAGTACTGGTCTTCCATTTTTAAACTGTCAGTAAAGAATAACTCTTTGACCTTTTGAAGTAGAATACATTCCTTTTTATTTATGGGTGTGATTGCCTTGAAATGCATATTTTAGTATTTTTGTGGTGTGTGTGTGTGTGTGTGTATATATGTCTGTGTGTGTATATATATGTATATTTAACACTAAACAAGTAGATTTTTTTTTGAATAGCTACTATTGAATACAAGGGATGAGTTAAAACTTCACTACATATCATATTATTTAATCATCACAGCAAAACCTTTAAGCAGGTATTTTTATCTCCATTTAATAAATGATATAAAAGCAGTTTATGAAGATATAGTAACATTCTCAATTGTACAGCTGTGATACTTATAGCAAGTAAGTAGCAGAGGCAGGATTGAAGCTGAGGATGGCTGACTTCAAAGACCATACATTTTACTACTAATTTATGTAGTTTCCCAAGAGCTGTTTTTAAAATCCATTTAATATGCCCAATAGTTTTAGCCCTACCTATTACAAATAATGGTTACATATCTAATACACTAACTGAAAAGTTCATTTCTGAAAAGGTCTCTTTTCTGTGTCATGTGGTCAAAGAGTTTTATATGAGTAATGGATTTGGTCTTGTAGATTTTTTGGATAAATCCTTAAGAAAAAAGCCAACTGTGTATTTTCAATACACTGAAAAGCTAGTGTATTAGATATAGAGCTGAAATTATTACAATGATAATGCCTTAGATTTGTAAGAACTGTATAGAATCCAAATTCTTTTGTGTTTGTCTTCTCATTCTAATCCTTCCAACAAACTAGAAAGCAGGCAAATGAGGCATCTGGATCCACGACTGGGGAAAACTGAGGCTTCATGAAATTAAGATATTTTTCCAAAGTCATGAAAATAAATCCAGAAGAAACAGCAAATAGAATGTTTTACCTATGGAAATTGCTGTTTGCAAATCAACACCAAAATTCCACTCCACCGTCACCTTTTAGTATCTTATGTTATTTTCTCAGTCACTTCTTTTCAATTATGCTCACTTTTCTCTACAGTACTTTTGCATATTTCAGCTTTTTACATATACTGTGCCTCTGATAGAAAGTGCTCTACACTAACTGATAAAATCCAAACTACTTTTGCAAAGCCTGAAAAGGTCTAGACACATGATACCAATGCTATTCTTGGGCTACCCATTTAAGTTATGTATCAAGTCTAAATTTAATCAAGGCCACATTTTATTTATACATTTCATGCATTAAACTCATTTAAACTTTTAGTCAGATTTCATTAGGAGAAATACTACCGTGTACATCATGCAGTAGTAAAGCTAATGTGCTTCAAGAATTTGAAAGGAGTTGGAGATCGGGGGTCTGATTTCAAAATTTCTTTTTCTTTCTCTCCTTAGTGCTTGCAGCAGGTCTGCAAGCAGCACACAGTTTGTTTCCTAGGACACTAATACAGTCAGCATGCTCTGTACAAATGTGTAAACACAGACATTCCCTGTAATCAGGGAGGTGGGTGTCTTAAGGCAAGATTATGTTTTTTTAGGAAATGCAATTTATGTTCAGGATTAAATTTCTCTTGCAGACTGATAACGTCTGAGGTTCAGGGAGATGATAATAAGTGTTGTGTCCTAAACTGCCTGCCCTGAATCTGAAGCCTTGAATTAATCTTCCTGTATAGCCCTCATTCTTATGACCCCAAATTTTGTAGTTTCTTAATGTCTTAGAAAGATGAGAGAAGTAAATAATATCAAAAGACATAATATACTTTAAAAATGTAAAGCATCTATAAGCCTCACGGTGGTTACAAGGAAATACAGAGACATAAGGAAAAAATACAGATGACACCATGGCTAACATCCTTCTTCACAATTCAGGAAATTTAAATTTACGTCTGGTACTTTGGTATTCGTGAAATTGAGATGGGGATGAACAGCAAGTTAGACAATATTCTTACAATCGCTTTAGTCTTCTCATGGAATGATCCTAATCCTATAAAACAACTTAAACACATAACAGATATTCTCTCTTTCTAAATAGTAGTTGAAATAAATCCAACCAGAATACCAAGAAAACCTTCTCTATGAATCCTTGCATCACAAAACTGCTCTATTTCTTTTCCAAACCAGAAAATAAAGGTTTCAGAAGTTAAAAGGGCAGTTTTTATGCCAAAACCACAATTTGTTTGACCTAATATTAAATTCTTAAGATTTTTTCTTTTCTTTCTTTCTCTTTCTTTCCTTTTCCTTTTCTTTTCTCTTTTTTCTTTTCTTTCTTTCCCTCCTTCCCTTCCTTCCTTCCTTTGTTCCTTCCTTCCTTCTCTTCCTCCTCCCTCCCTACCTCCTTTCTTTCCCTTCCTTCCCTCCCTCCCTCCCTCCTTCCTTCCTTTCTTCCTTTCTTTTCTTTCTTTCTCTTTTTTCTCTTTTTCTTTTTTTCTCTTTTTCTTGCTTTCTTTCTCTTTTCTCTCATCTTCCTCCTCTTCCTATCATTCTCTTCCTCCTCCTTGTTTTCTTTGTCCTTTTCTTTTAACCTTCGAGGCAGAGATCTGAGGTTACTACCAACTCCTTTTTACACAGGGAATGCAGATCATACAAAAGAAAAATATGGCCTTGATCAGACAGCTGAGTTTTTTTTTTTTAATCTTAAAAAAATCTGTTTTATCCAAATGAATTGAGTACTCAGAACTGGAACTTTTCAGACCACAAGGAAGACGGGCATGCTTTTTTTATCATGGTAACAGGTACTGACTGCATGGGGAGAGGCCATACCACAGAAACCTCAATCTGCCTGAGTCGTGACTCTGAGAGCTGGAGTACCACCGGACAGGGTGAGGGGAGCATTTGCTTGTTTACTCAAAAATATTTCCTAAATTACTTGTTTGTGTTATTTAGGAGGGTAGGATTGGGGAATGCTGCTTTGACCTGATTTTTATAGAATAAACTCCTTGTGTAGCATTATAATAATCAGAATAACTAGATATGCTCTTTTAGGCAAGGTTGGGCAAACTTTCTATATTCTGAATCCTCTTGCTGTTTTCTTCCCAAACATCTGAAAGAAAACACATTACAGTTTACAAAAAAAAAAAAATAATAATAATCCCTCATTCTCCCCTGTGTTCGTTCCACCTCCCCTAAAAATAGAATTTTATGATGCTCAATCTAATTTCTTTTCAAGACCATTTATTTAATAAGAAGAACGTTCTCCTGGCCTGAGATGCAATATAAGTGAGTATGTATTTTCTTCATAGAGTTAATGTTTACAGCAGAGGGCTAAAGCATTGAAAATAAGGAACTGAAATGGAAACTCTGACATCACTTTAACGGCAGTCCTGCTGCCTTACTGGGGAGAAAAATATTAGCTCTTGTCTAACTTACCTTTTCCATAAGGTGTAAAAAGCACCCTATACAGAGGGAATATATGAAACCCATAGCTAGTCTGATTGCTTGCATGCTATTCATATACACGCCCGTTGTTGTAAGCTGGCACTGGGTGAACACGCTGATTCTAACCATATGGCTGCCTGCAGAAGTGCACTGAGGACTTTCCTCTAGGGTGCCCAAACAGTGTCCGACTGGCTTCCTAGGCTGCAGGAGAAAATGAAAAAAAAAAAAGTAATTTTCCCATTATGAGATTTCATCCAGATGCTCATGAGTTTATGTATTAAATAATGAGACTTTAAAGAACATTACTATTTTAAAGAATTCCAAACTGTATGCATTTCTCCACTGGGTGGCGCTGAAAGTCCATAATCATGAAGACAACTAAAAGACTGGGAAACTGAAAATCTAATTAAAAAAAAACCACTTAAGGGTTAATTAATTCAGAACTACTATTCTTCTAATCAGACTACCAGTTTATAGTGCCGCATGTCAGTCAGACTGTGCTAGTTCTGCCTGCTGGTAGATAATTTTTCATTACAGAGAGCTGTAGAAACTTTTGAGCTATTGAAAGATTTTATCTATGCTAGTAAAATTACGTTTTTTTGGAATAATTATCAGGAATAAAATATTTTTTCCGCTATGTATTCAATCGCCCACTGACCACAACAATTTCTCTACAATCAGGTTTTAAATTTTTTGCATAATTTTACACAGCTTTTAAAGAAGGTATTTCTTATCCCAAATATCTTTCAAAATTCCAGAAAGATATCATTTCGCTTAATAGTATTCCCTGGCTATGGCCTATTATTAACAACCCCTATAAACTACCCTGATTATTTCTGGAACTGGAATCTTTACAGCTATATAGGACGTTCATTTCAGTTTAATAATGTTCAGCTCTTGTGTGCTACATGAGCTATCAACTGTAAATAGAAAATCTCACATAAGGATTGAGATTCCAATGAGGTGTAGTCAAGGTTCCTATTAGATACATGCCTTTACTTTTAGCTTGTTGAGTTGGTTTTCCTTCTTCTTTCTTCTAACTTTAATTTCTGTATCTTTCTGCATATCTGCATATACAAATCCCATTTCAGGTCAGTCTTGGCTAAAAGAAAGAAGTGCACAACTAGTATAAATAGAGCACACATTAGGGTCAAACTCTTCCACAGGATGTAGTTATGTGCCCCATATCCCACCACCCACCTTGTATGACCAAGCAGAGCCAGATATAAGTTAAATTGTGCAGTAGGTGATTTGGTTTTGCTTCATAATCATCTCTTTCCCTGACCTTATCTCCATATTACATGTAGTAATGGGCAAACCCTGGTGCTTTCCTTTACCTCTCATGTTCTCAAGGGCTTTCCAGGTATAGCTGACAGTTGCCACATCACACAGACCTTGAGTTTCTGATAGGACTGTTGGTCAGTGTCAGATTCTGCTTGTGAAGGCTGCGAGGCAGCTGACATTTGCTAAAGGCAGTTGATCTACAGAGTTGTTCTGCTGGCCAAAAAATAAACAATTTTGAGCACTACAATGGAGGAGATCCAGTCACCTCTCTACAGAGTTGAGACCTCACTAAGGGCTTGTTTTTCTTCTGCTTTTACTTAAAGATTAATGTAGGATGATGGACTTTGGATGGAGAATGCCTGGTTGTCCTATCTTCAGCTCTGTCTTGCACTGTGGTCATCAACTTTTCTCAGATCAAAAATAGGCAGGTACAGGTAGTGGGCTTACAACGTTTGACCGCAACTGGTTTTCCTAAGTACAATTTTTTCTAAGTACATTATTTCTAAGTACATTTTTTTCTAAGTACAGTTTTCAGCAGCAAAACCAAAATGAGTCTTCAGATTTATCCCCATTTCTTGCAAAGGAAGAGCCTTTATGTGATTGGGCACATTTTGTTTTTTCCTCACTGAGAATTTTAATCTTCTTTTGTATTGTTTCTATAATAATTTGTAAACATATTTATTTTTACCTACTTTTTAAAACTTCTGGCGAAATTCATTATACTGCATGTATTTGTCAAACATTCTCATAATGCTGGTTAAAAAACATGCAGCTTAAAATGAGGCGTGCTCAGCAAACACCAGTGAATTACAACAGTTCCAAAGAAAACTAGTTCACTACTTGACAAAACAAAAGCACAGGTTTTAAACAGGCTTGGGTTAGAATCTTGATACCATTATTTACAGATTACATGATTTAGGTTAATTTACTTAACATCTCTGCATTTCCATTACCTAATTTGGAAATGGGAAGAATAGTTCCTATGACTAACAGTGGTTTTGATTATCAGATTAGATCAAACATATGAAACACTTAATCATGTAGCCTATGGTAACTTCTCAATAAATGGTAGCAATTTTCATCAAGAGTAAACATTTTAAAAACCTAACTCTGTGTGGCACTATGATAGGTTGAGATGAAAAGATCGTAAGGCACACTCTATGCCCTAAAATATATACAGTCCTCTTGAGATAATTATTTCTTCACAAATATTTACTTAACACCTAGTGTATAAGAGAAATTGGTTTTGATGATGATATTGATGATATTACAGGCTAAATAACCCTTTTACATATCTCTTGGGATCGATCAGAAGTCCTTTTGAAATTTTTTTTTTTTTTTTTTTTTTTTTTTTTTTTTTTTTTTTTTAGGATTTGGGAATATCCCCATATACATAATGAGATTGGGACCCAAGTCTAAACATAAAATTCACTTATGTTTCTATATATCTTATACACATTGCCTGAAAGTAATTTTATACAATTTTTTAAATAATATATGCAACCTGTCACAAGAGATCAGGTGAGGTGTTTTCTAATTGTGGTAACATGTCAGTGCTCAGAAAGTTTCAGATTTGGGAACATATTGGATTGCAGATTTTCAGATTGGGGACTCTCAACCTGCATAACAATGAATGAAAGAAACGTGAACCTTGCACTTAGGAAGATTATAGTTCTGTGGGAGAAACAAACTTTAAGGAAAAACACATTATTCAAATATTTTAAAAATCATAATCTGAAAGTACCATGATGACAAAGTACAGCATAGCTAAAGCCTAGATGTCAGCTGGGAGTCACCCTCTACATAGAATTAAACATAAATATTAATCTTCTATCATGTTCTCTCAGAAAACAGATATTCTCCTCATAGCCATGCAGATTCCTCCAGACTTATTTTCTGAGAGGCATCCCTTTCCCTAATTCCATATTCCTACTAAAATCTCTATTTCTCTCCAAATTTAACTCCTACATTGTTGTCCTTCTGTCTGCCTTTCATAGACCAAGACAGATTATATAGCCTTTTCCTTTGGCGCTCCCCCATCCACCACAAACATCACTCACATGTATAATGGGGTCAACACTGCAGCACCACTCAGTAATCAATTTCAGGTTGAATCTTAGATATTATTTTCTTAACAGACATTTGCCCATTCTAACCAAACAGAATGTCTAATTTATCAAAAAAGAGAGAAAGCTAAGCAATTCTGAGTCAGCCAGATTATCTTCAAAGGAGTATTGATTTGAAAAAAGCATTTTGCTTGTTTCAATGATGACAGTTTTGGGTGATATTTTGTAATGCCTTTATTGATTTTGTTTTGTAGACCTAAGCTAGATTGAAAGATGAAGTAAGACTTTCCTGAGGAAGTGACATTTAAGCATAGAATTGAAGGGTGTGTGATGAGTTGCAGAAAAGGATTCAAAACACGTAACGGCATATGTATAAAGGCTGGAAGATTTTTATATGCTTGACTTGATCTGACTGTAGTCACATTCATAAAGCTTAAGTAGAAATACTCAGTAGCTCAAGTTCACTTTCAAGTTGCTATCCTCGGGAAAATTCCAGAAGTAAGGGGAAGAGAGAGTTGAGTGAAGGCTGGAAAGCCAAGATGAGTCTTATTTAAAGAGGTGTGATTTGTGGAGCTTGAAGAAAGAGTAGAACTTAGATGGTGAGAGATTGAAAAGGACAGGAGGAGCAATGGGATGGAATGAAGGCAGGGTGCTTGCTGTTGTGCTCGTGGAGAAGGAGTTAAATTTGGTGAAGGAAAAGGAAGTCAATGATTCTTCTTGAAAAGTAAGCAAAAAATCTTACTGAGGAGTTCTTGAATATCTTCGCGAGATAGGGAGATAACTTTTGAGTAAAGCAGTGTGGTAGAAATCTGAGAAGGCTTAATTCCTCAGGAACACTGGTGGATGATGCTGGTTTAGACTTTAATTGAGGCTGTTGGCTTAAACACCTGCAATATGGCCTCTCCAAGTGGTGTGGGCTTTCTCACAACATAGTGGCTAGATTTTTTTTTTTTTTTTTGACAGAGTCTCACTTTATTATCCAGACTGGAGTGCAGTGGCATGATCTTACCTCACTGCAACCTCCACCTCCTGGGTTCAAGCGATTCTCGTACCTCAGCCTCTGGAGTAGCTGAGATTACACGTGTTCATCACCATGCCCAGCTATTTTTTTGTATTTTTAGTAGACATGTGGTTTCATCATGTTGGCCAGGCTGGTCTCCAACTCCTGACCTCAGATGATCTGCTCACCTCGGCCTCCCAAAGTGCTGGGATTATAGGCATAGGCCACCGTGCCCTACCTAGTGGCTGGGTTCTAATAGTGAATGTTCCAAGAGAAAGCCAGGTAGCAGCTGTATCTGCTTTCATAACCTGGCCTCAGAGATCAATGTCCCTTATGACATATTCTATTCATCAGGATGGTCAAAACCTTACCAGGTTCAAGGAGAATGGAAAGAACTGTAACTTCTGGATGAGGAATGTCAAGATTGTGAAAGAACGTTAGGGACTAGAAATGTTGCTTCAGCCATATCTGGAAAATACAATATGCCTATTTTCTTTGTGTCTCAGCTTGGAAGTAGGAATATGGATTTGCATTTCAAGGCAGTAGACACTATGTGGATTATTTTGCCTTTAGGAAAATTAACATCTTCATTAATGTGATTTACTTGACACTGGCAATGAGAAATTTTGTTCATCCTAAAGTTGTTTCGAGTGTGTGCGTGCACAAGCATTTCAAACAGTAATTATCCATCAACAAGTTTGATGAGTGAGGAAGCTTCGACCTTGGAATGCTGATGTCCATTTCAGCATAGTCTTTTGAAGCTCCTAACTTCTATAGCATTGCACAGCTCTGAGTCAGAGAAATGCACAATTGTGGCATTTTGTCCAATAAACTTATAGTGTTAAGAAAGAAAGATGGGCTGGGTGCAGTGGCTCATGCCTATAATCCCAACACTTTGGAGGCTGAGGTGAGCCTATCACCTGAGGTCACGAATTCGTGACCAGCCTGGCCAACATGGTAAAACTACCATCTTTACTAAAAATAAAAAGTAAAAATAAAAATTAGCCGGTCGTGGTGGCAGGTGCCTGTAATCCCATCTGCCAGGGAGGCTGAGGCAGGAGAATTGCTCGAACCTGGGAGGCGGAGGTAGCAGTGACCAAGATCGTGCCACTATACTCCAGCTTGGGTGACAGAGAAGGACTCCATCAAAAATAAAAAAGAAAGAAAAAGGAAGGAAGGAAGGAAGGAAGGAAGGAAGGAAGGAAGGAAGGAAGGAAGGAAGGAAGAAAGGAAGAAAGAAAGAAAGACACAGGCTTAGGAAACTGAGTGTTTCTAAACGTGACTGTGAGATTAGAACTGTGAATTAAGAAAGAGGCAGCTTTCAAGAGCAAGCTAGGAAAAGGTCTTATAAAGGATTTGCCTTTTGTAGTTTTCTATTTATTTTATTATTATTATTTTAGACAGAGTCTCACCCTGTTGCTCAGGCAACAGGTACAGTGGAGCAGTTTCAGCTCACTGCAACCTCTGCCTCCCGGGTTCAAGCGATTCTCCTGCCTCAGGCTCCCAAGTAGCTGAGATAACAGATGCCTGCCACCACACCCATGGCATAAAGTATTTTATATAAAAATATAAAACCAATTTTTTTTGTATTTTTAGTAGAGATGGGGTTTCACCATGTTGGCCAGGCTGGTCTCGAACTCCTGACTTCAAATGATCCGCCCACCTCGGCCTCCCAAAATGCTGGGATTACAGGTGTGATCCCAGCCTGTAGTTATTTTATTTAGCATGCCCAGCCTGTAGTTATTTTATTTAGCACTATGAGAACAGTCATACTTAGCATAGTGTGTTAGGGATTATTTTGTTGTTTTTCTCTATGTTGTAACTTGATTCTCTTCAGTAATGCCTCAACTTTTCAATCAATTCTGTCATATATATAAAAATCTTAGTAGTAGTCCATGTGAAATTAAGGGATTGGGTAGAATGGCATTCAATAGATGCCAGTTTCTAGGTAGTGACCAGTAAGAGCCTAATGCAGAACTCAAATATGACAGAGAAACAACTTCCAGGTAGATGATTCATATAGGAAACAGATATCTGAAGCTAGCATTTGGATTAAACATGTAATGTGTCCCGTATAATGACTAGTATATAGTAAGCATTGACTTACAGAAGCTATTATTGCTGTCGATAGTGAAGACAGAACTCTTTATGCTAATCATAATTTGATTTTAAAATCATAGTGTTCTAATGCTAAAATTGATTAATCTGGTTGCTATTTATTAATGGCACTGATGATACAAATAGATGTTTAAGGTAAAGACCAAAGAACAATGATGATGATCCTAGCCTAGGGGAAAGAGCTTTTATCACTAAATTATCTTCTAGCACCTCTCAAATCATACAAAATAAGGGTTTTTTCTTTTTTTTTTCTTTTTAAACCAAGCTTATTTGCAAAGCAGCTTCCAATAATTTGGACAAAGTTTTAAAATGTAATTAAAAAGATGACTTTTAGCTAATTAAAAAACTCCCGCAAAATTTGACTTTGAGTTTAATTTGTTTGTCTTCACTATTTCATGATGCTTCTCCAGGGAAGTAAAATTTATAAATTTGATAAAATTTGATTTAAAAATTGATGAAAATGATTATCTTAGCTATTTCAATAGCTATAACATATGACAATTAGATGAGTAAACTTAACTAGTCAGAATATAGCTTAAAGAATAAAATGAATAGAACACAAACTTATTTCTAATAATGTATATGTCTTCGTTGTGAAGGTCAAAACTTGCTAGAAATGTATACTTGTTATGATATCATAGAGGAGTACATCTGGAGTTAGGAGGCTTGGGTTCTAATAGGCAACTGTACATAAGTCTCTAAACCCACTTGAAATGCACTAATATAGTAGCCACTGGCAATATTTTTAAAAAGTTTAATAAATTTTCATTTAAAATTAAATAAAATTTTAAATTTGACTCCTCAGTCATACTAGTCCCATGTCAAGTAATCAATATTTATGGACAATTAGTGGCTATCATGTTGGACAGCTAGCTCAGTTACAGACTTTACAGGAAGTTCTCTTGCATAGTGCTATTCTAAAATGTCTATCCTCATCTACAAGCATATTATACTTTGTGCCTTGCCTTTTCCCTTATTTTTAATGCTCTGTTTTGGGGAACAGAAATTTTTAATTCTAGCATGTTTTTAATTATCCATTTTTTTTTCTTATAACTCGTTCTGTGTCCATTTAACAAAATTTTGTCAATTTCAAGGTCATGAAGATATTATTCTGCCTTTTTCTCAAAGAATAAGATATTTCACCTTCTATCATATTATAAATCAGCACTTACCTAGATAGAAATGTAATCAATGCTAATTGACAATGGTGGTGATATGACTGTCAATTTATAGTCTTAATACATAAAATATTAAAAGAAAAGTTATATTATAAAAAATAGTCTTTTTATAAAAAGAAGTGTAGGGATATGGAAAGTATTCTAAAATATTTTTTGGCAATTAATCTTTAATTTTTGTATTGTTTTAGCTAAGTATCACTAAGACATATTTCAACTGATATCATGTCAACAAGTAAATAGTTTGTTTTGTTAAGCAATCTATATATTTAGTTGTGAAAGAATGTGTTTTATAGGTTTGGGTTATAACTTTCAACTTTCTATCTCTACCTATTTGAAAATGCTTGCTGTGTGGATCAAAAACCCTTAACCTATGGTTGCCAGACCAGGTATCTTCTTTTCTATTCTGCCTGCTCTGGATGCACTTTCAACCTTAACTCTTTTGGTAAGGCAGAATGCTGTACTTGATGAAAACTTTTAGATCAATAAACTTTATGCTTTTTTTTTTTTTTTTTTTTTTTGAGACGGTGTCTTGCTCTGTCGCCCGGCTGGAGTGCAGGGCCGGAACTCAGCTCACTGCAAGCTCCGCCTCCCGGGTTTACGCCATTCTCCTGCCTCAGCCTCTGGAGTAGCTGGGACTACAGGCGCCCGCCACCTCGCCCGGCTATTATTATTATTTTTTTTTTTTTGTATTTTTTAGTAGAGACGGGGTTTCACCTTGTTAGCCAGGATGGTCTCGATCTCCTGACCTCGTGATCCGCCCGTCTCGGCCTCCCAAAGTGCTGGGATTACAGGCTTGAGCCACCAAGCCCGGCAAACTTTATGCTTTGTAATTTAGGGCTTATGTAAGTGTTTGGGGCTTTTAAGTTGTATTTTATTTAAAATTTTTCACATTTCTGCTCAATTGTTAAATTGTGACAATTTTTTCTGAACTTATTTGATCTATAAGACATGTTTCAGTTTGTATTCTAACTCTGAGGTTTTGAGTTCATTTGAATGTCGTTTATATGGTCTCTGTAGTCTCCACTTTGCATGAACCCTCCTTTTAATGACAGGCAAATTACAAAAATGCCATATATATATGTAATAGTTTTCCAAACATTTGGGGTAAAAGGTGTGTTATCAGTGACAACATGACTTTTTAGTAGTTTGCCCTCAGTCCTCCAATCTCATAACTTTCTTTACCTCAATTAATATGTGTATTAGTCAGGGTTCTTCAGAGAGACAGAATCCATAAGGGATGGATGGATAGACATAGATAGATAGATAGATAGATAGATAGATAGATAGATAGATGGATGAAGTGGGATTATTAGGAAAATTGGCTCACATGATTATGGAGCACGATAAGTCCCACAATAAGCTGTCTGAAGCTGGAGAACCAGGGAAGACAGTGGCATAGCTAACTCATGTCTGAGAGCCTGACAACCAGGGAAACCGATAGTATTACTCTTAGACAAAGACTGAAGGCCTGAGAACATGGAGGGCCACTGGTGCAAATCTTAAGAGTCCAGAGGTCAGAGAACCTGGAGTTCTGATGTCCAAAGGTAGGAGAATAGGTCTCCCAGCTCCAGAAGGGAAAGAAGAGAAAGCGAGAACGAGCGAGAGAGAGACTGAGAGAAATTCTCCTTTCCTTTGCCTTTTGTTCTATCTGTGCCCTAATTCGATTGGATAGTTCCTGTCCACATTATCCACATGGGGTGAGGTTAGATATTCTTTACTTAGTCCACCGATTCAATTGCTAATCTCTACTGGAAACACCCTCATAGGCCTGGAAATAATGTTTTATCAGTTACCTAGGTATGCCTTAATCCGGTCAAGTTGACATCTAAAATTAAACAACACAATACAGTTTATCCAGAAGAAAATCATCAGAGTGATTATGTTGCTTCCTTACAAGCAAAATTTATTATAAATAGGGATCAGGCCATGCTCGGTGGCTCGCGCCTGTAATCCCAGCACTTTGGGAGGCCAAGGCAGGTGGGTTACCTGAGGTCAGGAGTTTGAGATCAACCTGGCCAACATGGGGAAACCCCTACTCTACAAAAAATACAAAAATTAGCTTGGTATGGTGGCATGCGCCTCTAATCCCAGCTACTCGGGAGGCTGAGCCAGGAGAATCGTTTGAACCCAGGAAGGAGAGGTTGTAGTGAGCTGAGATCGCGCCACTGCACTCCACCCTGGGTGACAGCGCAAAACTGTCTTACAGAAAAAATAAATTAAAATCAATAAATTGATCAAAGAGATATATTTTACATAGAAAATTGCTGATCATCAAAACATTTCTTTAAACAAAGCTCACCTAGCACTCTGCACAATCCCTACCTGTATTACCACATTAGTATATTTCATCTTAACAACATCTCCAAAATCTTGCCAATATTCTCCCACTAAGCTCATTCTCTATCACCAACTCTGTTTTATTCTCTTCTCAGCAGTTAACAACTATCTGAAATTTTATGTATTCATTTGTTTACGTTTTACTGTTTGTCTACACCAACTACTCCATTCTAGCTGTTTTCCTAATAACAATTCACTATGTTTTTTCTATTTTCTCACTATGTTTTACTATTTTCTTTATCTATTTTTTCCTGTTATAAGAAGAAATACAAATTATCCTCAAAGACAGTTTAAGGTGGAATATACATTAAGAAATTACTTATAAGCAAATTTTAATCAAAGAATTCCCAATGGAAATAAATATCTATTTTTAGAAAATAGGATTTCCAGAATGTTCAGATAAATTTGAACAGGGATTGAGGCTCTAAAAGAGAAGACACTTGAAAAGAGACGAGAAGCTCTAAAAAATGCAATTATTGTATTTTTGTTCTCAAATTAGTATTATGTTATACACTTATTTCTCTCTGTTATATATTAGAGTTGATTATCTACTTCTTTGTTCTCATTATAGTTTAACCTGATTTGATCCTTCTGTATTCCCCACACCAAGTATTCCATTGTATATGATAAGCATCAAATAATCACTGAATTGAATCAGATGATTTAAATCAGAAGAAAAATAGATACATTTAAGCAAACAAATATTTATATACAATTAGATTTTAATTCATTTGGATTTTCAAAGGGCTTATCTAGGAGATAGAATAAAGTGGATACATACTTAAAATGTGTACTTAATGAATAATGAAGAATTAGAATAATTAATTCATATTTTTTTTTACCTATCCCATTGAGCATTACTCCTGTCTCCTTGAAACAGTAAAAAGTAGGGAAAATGTAAATGTAAATTTTTTAAATAGAACTGATGAAGAATTTGTTGGAAAAGCACTAGAGGGCACCATTACAAAAATTCAAGTCTAGAACAGATGTGTCATATTTTGAAATGTGATTCAGGTATTTGCAAATTATTAATGAGACATCATGCAAAGTTAGAGCTATCTTGAAAGACAGCTAGGGACAGAAAAATGTCCAAATTAACAAAAGTGAGAAGAATTTATGGCAATGACATTTAGTGTTACATATCTGACATCAATTCTTTTTCTTTTGGTGGGGGGACTCCATGTTTATTGCATGCAAAAATTTGATAATGGTGAAGTATTCTAGTTCTCTTCTGATTATCCCAATTCCCATATTTTTTTCTTCACAAAAGCTTTATTTGTAGCAGCCAAACACTAGACATTCTCCAAATATCCATCCACAGGAGAGTAGATAAATTGTGGTGAGTTCATACAATGAAAAACTACTAGGCAATGAAGGAACAAACTAATGATGTCCACAACAACTTATACAGTCTCATAAGTATTGTGTAAAGTGAAAGACACATTAAGAGTACATAAAATATTATTCCATTTCTGTGAATTTCAAAAACAGGCAGCACTAACCTATGTGAATAGAAATGAAAATGGTGGTTGCCTCTCGGCAGAGGAACTAACTGGAAGAGGCATGAGGACACTTCTTGCAGTGATGGAGATGTTTTATATATATATATATAGAGAGAGAGAGAGAGAGTTTAATTTTAGTTTTAGGGATACATGTGTATGTTGATTCTATAAATAAATTGTATGTTGTTGGGGTTTGGTATCCGTATTATTTTGTCACCCATGTGATAAGCAAAGTACCCAATAGGTTTTTTTTTAATCTTCCCATCCTTCACCCTCAAGTAGGCCTTGGTATCTATTTTTCTCTTCCTTGTGTCCATGTGTACTAAAAGTTTAGCTCCTATTATAAGGAAGAACATGTGACATCTGGTTTTCTGTTCCTATTTTAGTTTGCTTAGGATAATGACCTCCAACTCCATCCATATTGCTGGATAGGACATAACCTTGTTCTTTTTTATGGCTGCATAATACTCTATGGGATATACATACAACATATTCTTTATTAAGTCTAGCATTGATGGGCATTTAGGTGGATTCCATGCCTTTAATATTTTGAATAGTGTTGCGATGAACATGCATGTGTAAGTATCTTTATAGTAGAATGATTAACATTCCTTTGGGTATATACTCAATAATGGGACTGGTGAGTTGAATGGCAGTTCTGTTTTAAGTTCTTTGAGAAATTGCCAAACTGTCTTCCACAGTGGCTGAACTAATTTATATTCCCACTAGCAATATATAAGTGTTCCCTTTTCTCTGCAGCCTCACTAGCATCTATTACTTTTTGGCTTTTTAATAATAGACAATTCTGACTGGTATAAAATGGTGTCAGTATCTCATTGTGGTTTTGATTTGCATTTCTCAAATAATTAGTGATGCTGAGCTTTTTTTCATATGTTTGTTGTCCACATATATATCCTCTTCTGAAAAGTGTCTTCAAATCCTTCACCCACTTTTTAATGGGGTTGTTTGGATTTTGCTTGTAAATTTGTTTAAATTTCTTATAGATTCTGGATATTAGACCTTTGTTGGATGCACAGTTGGCAAATATTTTCTTCCATTCTCTATGTTGCCTATTTACTCTGTTGATAGTTTCTTTGCTGTGCAGAAGCTCTTTAGTGTACTTAGGCCCCACTTGTCAATTTGTTTTTGTTGCAATTGCTTTACGTGTCTTCATCATAAAATGTTTGTCAGGGCCTATGTCTAGAAAGGTATCTCCTAGGTTTTCTTCAAGGGCTCTTCAGTTTAGGTTTTACATTTAAGTCTTTAATTTATAGTGGGTTGATTTTTGTATATGGCTTAGGGAATGGGGTCCAGTTTCTATGTGTGTCTTCTATGTATGGCCTCTCAGGTATCTCAGGACCATTTGTTGAGTAAGGAATCATTTTCCTATTGCTTATTTTTGTTTACTTTGTCAGAGATCAGATTATTGTAGGTGTGCAGCTTTATTTTTGTACTCTCTATTCTGTTCCATTGGTCTATGTGTCTATTTTTATACCAGTACCATGCTGTTTTGGTTACTGTAGCATTGTAGTATAGTTTGAATTTGCATAATGTGATGCCCTGAGTTTGTTCTTTTTGCTTAGGATGGCTTTTGCTATTTGGGCTCTTTTGTTGTTGTTGTTCCATATGAATTTTAGAATTTTTTTTTTCTAATTCTGTGAAGAATGTCATTGAGTTTAATAGGATTAGCATTTAGTCTTTAAATTGCTTTGGGTAGTATGCCATTTTAACAAAGTTGATTCTTCCTATTCATGAGCATGGAATGTTTTTCCATTTGTTTGTGTCATCTCTGATTTATTTGAGCAGTGCTTTCTAATTCTCATTGTAGAAACTTTCATCTGCCTGGTTAGCTGTATTCCTAGGTATTTTATCTTTTTTGTAGCTATTGTAAATGGAGTTTTTCTTGATTTGGCACTCAGTTTGGACTTTACTGGTGTGTAGAAATGCTTCTGATTTTTGTACATTAGTGTCGGATCCAGAAACTTTGCAGAAGTTGTTTATCAGATCTAGGAGCTTTTAGTCGGAGACTAAAAGTTTTCTAGGTATAAAATCATATCATCTGCAAATAGAGATAGTTTGATTTCCTCTTGCTATTTGGATCCCATTTATTTCTTTCTCTTGCCTGATTGCTCTGACTAGGACTTTTCAGTACTCCTTTGCATAGGAGTGGTGAGTGGTGAGACTGGGCATCCTTGTCTTTTCAGTCTGGAGTCAGTCTGGAGGCCCTGCTGAGAGTCATGGGGGATCTCCTGAGCCCAAGATTGCAAAGGTCCACAGCACAAGTGGTTCCTGGAAGCTCTCACTCACTCATCATTTCACTACGTTGGGGAGCCTACTCTGACTCCACACCAATCCTGGGTGGGTGGCTCTCCTGTCTTGCTTTTCTCTGTTCTCCATGGGCCACCTTGCTTTCTTGATGAATCCCAATATGCCCAGCTGGATAACCTACTTGAGACGCTAGTATTTACTCACCACTCTTTCTTTTCTTCATGAAGCAATGCACACTAGCTACTTCTAGTTAATTATCTTGGCCCCAACACCCTGACATCAACTGATAAATTTCTAAAATTATAATCATTTATAATCATTGATCGCTAGAAAATATTATAAAATCACTTGGAATAAAGTTTATCTAGAGTTACAATGGATCTGAAATATTGCCCTACTTGCAAGCTAGCAAGTTAGCCTGCCACAACTTCATAGATGTTGGAAGAAAATATGAGACTCCTGGGTTAGAGATCAAGAAAAATATTTCTCATGGTAGAGCAAGCAATTTGAAAATCAACATATTTTCATAAATTTCTTTTGCCTCAATACTCCTGAGGTGATTTAACAAGCCCAAATGATACCTGAAAATACAATGGTTTACATACAAGAGAGAAATTACTACCTTAGAGAACAGGAATCTTTTACTCAGGGCAGTAAACAAACTTGCCCTTTGCTCTGAAGAGATAATATAACTGTTATCTTTTAAGACTGTTTGCTATACAAACATTCTCGATAAGATTTCCAGAAACAAGAGGCAGTGAATGCCTCTCTCCTAGGAGGTGTAGAAATGCAAGAAACATGGAGAATCATTTCACATCAAAAGTATGTCAAACTAAGATAATTTTCTTGGGGGGCGGAGCAAGATGGCCGAATAGGAACAGCTTCAGTCTCCATCTCCCAGCGCGAGCGACACAGAACACCGGTGATTTCTGCATTTTCAACTGAGGTACTAGGGTCATCTCACTCGGGAGTGCCGGACAATCGGTGCTGGTCAGCTGCTGCAGCCCGACCAGCGAGAGCTGAAGCAGGGCGAGGCATCGCCTCACCTGGGAAGCGCAAGGGGGAAGGGAGTCCCTTTTCCTAGCCAGGGGAACTGAGACACACAACACCTGGAAAATCGGGTAACTCCCACCCCAATACTGTGCTGTAACACCGGCACACCGGAGATTATATCCCACACCTGGCCGGGAGGGTCCCACGCCCACGGAGCCTCCCTCCTTGCTAACACAGCAGTCTGCGGCAATCTAACCGCAAGGCAGCAGCCAGGCTGGGGGAGGGGCGCCCACCATCGCTGAGGCTTAAGTAGGTAAATAAAACTGCTGGGAAGCTCGAACTGGGTGGAGCTCACAGCAGCTCAAGGAAACCTGCCTGTCTCTGTAGACTGCGCCTCTGGGGACAGGGCTCAGCTCAAGCAGCAGAGGCCTCTCCAGACGCGAACGACTCTGTCTGACAGCTTTGAAGAGAGCAGTGGATCTCCCAACACGGAGGTTGAGATCTGAGAAGGGGCAGTCTGCCTGCTCAAGTGGGTCACTGACCCCTGAGTAGCCTAACTGGGAGACATCCCCCACTAGGGGCAGTCTGACACCCCACACCTCACAGGGTGGAGTACACCCCTGAGAGGAAGCTTCCAAAGCAAGAATCAGACAGGTTCACTCGCTGTTCAGCAATATTCTATCTTCTGCAACCTCTGCTGCTGATACCCAGGCAAACAGGGTCTGGAGTGGACCTCAAGCAATCTCCAACAGACCTATAGCTGAGGGTCCTGACTGTCAGAAGGAAAACTATCAAACAGGAAGGACACCTATATCAAAACCCCATCAGTACGTCACCATGATCAAAGACCAGAGACAGATAAAACCACAAAGATGGGGAAAAAGCAGGGCAGAAAAGCTGGAAATTCAAAAAATAAGAGCGCATGTCCTCCTACAAAGGAGCACAGCCCATCGCCAGCAATGGATCAAAGCTGGTCAGAGAATGATTTTGATGAGATGAGAGAAGAAGGCTTCAGTCCATCAAACCTTTCAGAGCTAAAGGAGGAATTATGTACCCAGCGCAAAGAAACTAAAAATCTTGAAAAAAGAGTGGAAGAATTGACAGCTAGACTAATTAATGCAGAGAAGGTCATAAACGAAATGACAGAGATGAAAACCATGACACGAGAAATACGTGACAAATGCACAAGCTTCAGTAACCGACTTGATCAACTGGAAGAAAGAGTATCAGCGATGGAGGATCAAATGAATGAAATGAAGCGAGAAGAGAAACCAAAAGAAAAAAGAAGAAAAAGAAATGAACAAAGCCTGCAAGAAGTATGGGATTATGTCAAAAGACCAAATCTACGTCTGATTGGGGTGCCTGAAAGTGAGGGGGAAAATGGAACCAAATTGGAAAACACTCTACAGGATATCATCCAGGAGAACTTCCCCAACCTAGCAGGGCAGGCCAACATTCAAATTCAGGAAATACAGAGAACGCCACAAAGATACTCCTCCAGAAGAGCAACTCCAAGACACATAATTGCCAGATTCACCAAAGTTGAAATGAAGGAAAAAATCTTAAGGGCAGCCAGAGAGAAAGGTCGGGTTACCCACAAAGGGAAGCCCATCAGACTGACAGCAGATCTCTCGGCAGAAACTCTACAAGCCAGAAGAGAGTGGGGGCCAATATTCAAAGTTCTTAAAGAAAAGAATTTTAAACCCAGAATTTCATATCCAGCCAAACTAAGTTTCATAAGTGAAGGAGAAATAAAATTCTTTACAGATAAGCAAATGCTTAGAGATTTTGTCACCACCAGGCCTGCCTTACAAGAGACCCTGAAGGAAGCCCTAAACATGGAAAGGAACAACCGGTACCAGCCATTGCAAAAACATGCCAAAATGTAAAGACCATCGAGGCTAGGAAGAAACTGCATCAACTAATGAGCAAAATAACCAGTTAATATCATAATGGCAGGATCAAGTTCACACATAACAATATTAACCTTAAATGTAAATGGACTAAATGCTCCAATTAAAAGACACAGACTGGCAAACTGGATCAAGAGTCAAGACTCATCAGTCTGCTGTCTTCAGGAGACCCATCTCACATGCAGAGACATACATAGGCTCCAAATAAAGGGATGGAGGAAGATCTACCAAGCAAATGGAGAACAAAAAAAAGCAGGGGTTGCAATCCTAGTCTCTGATAAAACAGACTTTAAACCATCAAAGATCAAAAGAGACAAAGAAGGCCATTACATAATGGTAAAGGGATCAATTCAACAGGAAGAGCTAACTATCCTAAATATATAGGCACCCAATACAGGAGCACCCAGATTCATAAAGCAAGTCCTTAGAGACTTACAAAGAGACTTAGACTCCCATATAATAATAATGGGAGACTTCAACACTCCACTGTCAACATTAGACAGATCAACGAGACAGAAAGTTAACAAGGATATCCAGGAATTGAACTCATCTCTGCACCAAGCAGACCTAATAGACATCTATAGAACTCTCCACCCCAAGTCAACAGAATATACATTCTTCTCAGCACCACATCACACTTATTCCAAAATTGACCACATAATTGGAAGTAAAGCACTCCTCAGCAAATGTAAAAGAACAGAAATTATAACAAACTGTCTCTCAGACCACAGTGCAATCAAACTAGAACTCAGGACTAAGAAACTCAATCAAAACCACTCAACTACATGGAAACTGAACAACCTGCTCCTGAATGACTACTGGGTACATAACGAAATGAAGGCAGAAATAAAGATGTTCTTTGAAACCAATGAGAACAAAGATACAACATACCAGAATCTCTGGGACACATTTAAAGCAGTGTGTAGAGGGAAATTTATAGCACTAAATGCCCACAAGAGAAAGCAGGAAAGATCTAAAATTGACACCCTAACATCACAATTAAAAGAACTAGAGAAGCAAGAGCAAACA
>NC_045443.1:82898949-82936334 GCF_002776525.5 Piliocolobus tephrosceles
TGCACATGTACCCTAGAACTTAAAGTATAATAAAAAAAAAAAAAAGATAATTTTCTTTTTCTGATGTTCATGGTATTTCAGAATTCTTATAAGAATATATTGATTTTATCATGTGATAACATTTCTTCTTGTACACTTGCACATAAGAAAGCTGTATAGATGAATAGATGTTGAAACTGGATGAATCTGTTGCACACAGGGTCCAGATAGCTTAATTTATGAAAACCTTAAGGGAAGTCTTAGGTAATACTCTTGAACAAGTTACCACCAATAATTGCCATCCTTCTTCATATATTAATTTCAAGTACCTTTTTCTCTGACCTATGTCCTACTCTTTTATAAAATATATTTTAGTACCCCCTTCCAAAAATTGTATAAGTTCATTTGAGGTTTACAATCCACTTATCCCATTACTTTTTCAACATGTATCAACCCATCATGCCTTTATCACCTGTGGGCACAATTTATATTCTATGATCAATAATTAGGATAATTCTGTAAAACTACTGGCTGATTAAATTGCTGCTATAGTCTTAATGTCTGTCTCCCCAAAATTCATAAGTTGGAACTTAATCTGCAATGCAATAGTATTAAAACGTGGTGACTTTGGGAAGTGATTAGGATATAAGAACTCTGCCCTCATAAATGGGATGAGTGCTGTTATAAAAGAGACCCTAGGGAGCTTTTTTTTTTTTTTTTGCCTGTTCCGCCATGCAAGAAAACATAGGAGGCACTGTCTATAAGAAACAGGCCCTCACCAGACACCAAATCTGCTGGCACCTTGATCTTGGATTTCCCATCTTCTAGAACTGTGAGCAATACATTTCTGTGGTTATAAATTACACAGGGTAAGGCATTTGTTACAGCAATCTGAATAAACTAAGAAAATTTCATGTAACCATTGTGGGATCAGAGAAAAAGCAACCATAATACAAGGGCTTTCATTTTAAATTCATGGCTAAAAACCACAAATGTTCAAATAATATTTACAAAATGTTTAGTATCATGGTCCATCATAAGAAAGTGACTAAGTGACTATCCAACAAGCTGCATATTTTACAGCTATACCTGTGCAGATGAATGGGACTGAAACACACACCCACATTCACACAAACACACATTCATGAGACACATGCACTCAGGCACAACAGGGCTGACATTTTGCCTTTGCTTTACTGTAAATCTCAAATGTGTACTAAAACTGACAAACCATTCCATTATATTTTCTCAGAATATTTTCTTTCCTACTCGTTCTCTCAGAGCATTATGACACACATTTTTTCCTCTGTACAAACCTCCAACAATCTTCTAATTTCTAGGTGATGATATTAACTTATATTTAACTGGAAAATAAAACAAGATTAATCTGACTCTAGGAGGACAAGACAACTATCCAGAGATTTGCAGTGCCACCTAATGGATAGTCCAGAGGGCTGATCTAGGGTTAAGAGAGAAAAGTTAGAGGAAGACTTTCACCACATAAAGTTATTCCCAGATGATTTTGAGCTACTTAGTGAAATACTGGGAGGGTAAAGCTGGGCAACTATGTTTACATGTTCTTATAGATAAAAAATAACCAGATTTGAATCACTGTTGGGTTTGAAGCTGTGTATGACACTTGCAATAGTGTTGTTAAATTCTCAATGTGACATAAGAAGAGTTTTTAATAAATCTTCTAAACACGTGGGCATCTGTAGAGATAAAATAGACTTAACAGGCCAGGTACAGTGGCTTACGCCTGTAATCTCAGCATTTTGGGAGACCGAGGCGTGCAGATTAGGAGGTCAGGAGATAAAGACCATCCTAGCTAACACGGTGGAACCCGTCTCTACTAAAACTACAAAAACAAAAGTAGCCAGGTGTGGTGGCCGCGCCTGTAGTCCCAGCTACTCGGGAGGCTGAGGCAGCAGAATGGGGCGGAATGGTGTGAACCCAGGAGGCGGAGCTTGCAGTGAGCCGAGATCGCGCCACTGTACTCCAGCCTGGCAGCCTCAGTGACAAAGCGAGACTCCGTCTCAAAAACATCAACAAACAAAGCAACAACAGCAACAACAACAAAAACAAACCGACTTACCAAAAGTTAATACAAGAAAAACAGTTAATTTAATTAATGCGACCTTCCAGTCAAACTTACCTGAAGGGATAGAAAGTGAACATCCCTAGGTAGGGGAATGTTAAGGATTCCGGAACTCTTTATTCCAGGAAGGGTGGAGCATAATTTGCTAGTAGATAGGTGAGGAGGTTGAGGTTGGTGTCCCAGAAACCATGATTTACCTGAGATTTTCTGATTCAGCTCTTGAGGGCCATGATTCTACCAATAGGTTTCAGGCAATTATATACATTACGGTACATATTCTGAGACCTCAGTTTGCTCCAAAGTAAACCCTGGGAATCTTCCTGCATGAGACGGACCAGCATTCTACCCATGGGTTATTGATGCACAGGTCTTTAGTATTTTATTGCTGAAAGCCAATCATATTTTCGTTCATTCATTCATTCAACACCTTTATTGAGTATTACTACTTTAAATGCAGGGAATATTTTAAGTGCAATAAAAATTAAATATAAACACCTTCTCTCTTGAAACTCGTATTCTGATGGGAGAAGGCAAAAATTAGATTGAGTACGCAAAATACAAATGTAATAGGCCGGGCGCAGTGGTTCACGCCTGTAATCCCAGCACTTTGGGAGGCCGAGGTGGGCGGATCACGAGGTCAGGAGATGGAGACCATCCTGGCTAACACGTTGAAACCCCGTCTCTACTAAAAATACAAACAATTAGCTGAGTGTGGTGGCGAGTGCCTGTAGTCCCAGCTACTCAGGAGGCTGAGGCAGGAGAATGGTGTGAACCCAAGAGGTGGGGCTTGCAGTGGGCAGAGATTGTGCCACTGCGCTCCAATCTGGGCGACAGAGCGAGACTCCGTTTCAAAAAAAAAAAAAAAGAAAGAAAAAAGTAATAAATAGCAATATATGCTATGAACAAAATTGTAGAGGATAGGTGGTTAGGTGTGCATGAATAGAAATTATAAATTTAAATGAGTTGGGTAGAAAGGCCTGAGATGTGGTATTTAATGAAAGAACTGAAGTTTCAGAAGTAGAATGCAAGAAAAAAAAGAGTAATGACTAGTTTGGCACACAGGTATCTAGGAGGTACCTAGGGAAAGAGTGTTAGGCAGAAAGCACGAAACTTTTCAATACTTTAAGCACGTTAGTTTCCTAAGTGTGCACCCTGTGCTGTTGCACAAGATCTTGTGCACAAGACCCTTGTCATCTTGAAATTCTTAAAAATTTTTGAACAGTAAAACTTGCATTTTGCTTTTTGTACTGGGCCCCAGGAATAATATATTCATTCTCGGCCTTCAGGCACATCAGGGGAATGGCAATGAAGTCCCCTGATTAGAGGGAAGTGAGATGGACAGAGAATAGCAGATGTCAGAGATGGAGTGAGGTGTCCTATCTTATTTGACCTTGAATTCCCTGAATAAAGCTTTAACAGAATCCGTACAACTACTACGTTGAAAATAGAATGAAGGGATCAAGAGTAGAAACAGAGTGATCAGTTTTAAGAGAATTATTTCAGTGAAATCTTAGCAAGACTTGTTGGTAGACATAATATCTGGTCCTAAATGTAAAATACTGTTGTATCGTCCTGTTTTTTTTTAAAGGCTTAGAGGTTTCAATGCATTTAGATAACAGTTTAGGGACAAAAGGGAGAAAGCCTTATTATAAAGTACCATTTGCTGCTGAAAGGCAAGCCGTGATAGAAGATTGTCTCCTGTCAATGTACCACTTATGATCTGTGATCTAAAAGTCCTAAGCATATTTTAAAATATGCCTTATAAACTGTATGAATTTATTATGATCATTATTACAATTGGGAAATTTGAACTAGCTAATCTGTAATGGTTCTTTCCATTTCTTTTGATTTGTACATTGTCTTTTGCCATTTAATACAATATTAAATCTGATTTTATTTTACTTACTCTGGCTTCAGAGAGACTAAGTTTATTTTCAATTCACATTTAATTTTGAGGGTGGTAGAGCTGTCATATTATATTTTTAAATATGATTGTGTACATTTCACCAATTAGGATCAAATGACATAATGTATATGAAAATGCTTTCAAAAGCCTAAATTACTCTATATATGCAAAAGATTAAATCATGTATTAGGAACATTGTAGTTTAAATCTGCTTGAAATAATTTGTTTGAAATTCACATCATCCAGCAATTTGAGAGAACTGCATACTCTTTTACTATAGCTAAAACATAGAACTTGCTTTCATTTTACAAAATAAATTTTTTGGAGAAGGATTAACTAACAATTTTCTACATAGTATAAACATTGTTCTGATATTGGCACCTGAAGGCTGTTTAGAATTTTCCTGCCAAATGTGCAGTTTCTTGGATTTTTTTTATGCCAATGGGAGAGAATTAATTTTATGTGTTCATGCTTGTTTCCAACTTTAGACTTCAATTTATAAGCAAAGAAAAAAAAAGAAAAAGAAAAAGTAAAGCTTTCTTCCCCCTGCCTAAAATGTTAAATTGAAATACTCATTCCCTGGATCAAGTTGTTGGTAACTGTAATGTTGGCTACAAATGTATCTGTTTGGTTATGATCTAGACAGTGATGTGATTGTAGATATATTTCTTTATGAAGATGGTGATTAAAGCTGCAAAAGTTAAGTGTTCTATCATGACTCTTGATCCCAGCTTCAAACATCAAGTATCAGCTTTTACCCAGCTCCCTCTTTCCAGCCCTCCCTGTGTTCCCAGACAAGGTCACACCCATCACTGCCTTCCACTCTCCTTCCAGGGAGTTTGTCATGATTGGATTGATATGCCTTTTCTTTATTAGCTCTCTCCCCCACAGATTCTAAACCTGGTTGGAGTAGGACCCGATGCCTGTTTGTTCTCCCAATCCTATCATGTTACTTGGCAAATAGAAGCTGCTGTGAAATTGTTCCTTACACAGTTAACATCAGGGTGCCCGCTTCAAATGGGATTATCGTACTAAAATATTTAGAATATGCCAAATATATTAGTAGCCACAGGAGAAATAGTGATCAAGTAGCAAATTTTACCTTGAGTTTTTAAAAAATGGAGCACAACTTTACAATTATTTACTTTATGGTTTAATTAGTCAGGATATGTTAGACTATGCTGCATTAAACATTTACCTTCCAAATGTTAGCAGTTGTCTTGTGAGCTCAGTGGAAATCACTGTTCTGGGAGGTTACTTAGGGACCCCAGCTGACTGATGTTCCTCAATACTGGGACACACCACTTCAAAGCATGGCTTCCAGGGCAGCTGCAAGAGTTGAAGAGACAAGGCCAGAGAAGTTATACTCATTCTTGAATGCTGTAGATTGGACATGACAAGTGGCACTCTGTGCACAGGCATTTGGCCAATACTTGTCATATGACCCTACATAATGCAGGGGTCTTGAAACCTTCTATTATACAAAGGAAAGAGAAACAAAGCAGAGGTAGTGAGACCTAAAACAATTTATCACTAAGTAAAATTTTTATACTAGGTAACATTTATTTCAGGATTTATTATTTTTTTAATTATTATTATTTTTTTGAGATGAAGTCTCACTCTGTTGTCTAGACTGGAGTACAGTGGCACGATCTTGGCTCATTGCAACTTCTGCCTCTCAGTTTCAAGCGATTCTCTTGGCTCAGCCTCCCTAGTAGCTGGGATTACACGCCCATGCTACCATGTCCGGCTAATTTTTGCATATTTAGTAAAGATGCAGTTTCACTAAGTTGGCCAGGCTGGTCTCGAACTCCTGACCTCTGGTGATCTGTCTGCCTTGACCCCCCAGAGTGTTGAGATTACAGGAGTGTGCCACCATGCTCAGCATTTATCTCAGGATTTTGCATGAGAAATTATAAATGTGATACTAAATAAGTAGAAAGTTTATTCTGAAAAAGCAAAAGGTCTTGATCAGAGAATATTATCTAAAAGGCAAAATGCCTTGAATTAACTTTATTATGTGAGTTCTGAGCACCATCTGATGGTAATATGTCTAAATTATGTAAAATCTAGACTCCTTCCCTCCCTCTCTCCTTCCTTCCTTCTCCCCACCTCCCCCAATGAATTTGAAATCTGAAACATAAACTGTCAATATAAGTCATTAGAAAACATAAATTAAGCAATATTTTTAAAAGGATTTTGTACTTCTTTATGTAACTTTTACAGTTAAAATCTTGTGACAAATGCATAAAATATGAACTAAAAATATTTTACAAAAGTATTCAACCATTCTGCTTTTGAAAAACTATTTGAAATAAAGCATGATAATAATAAAGCTGTGACCATGATTATGGCAATGGAGGGACGGGGTTGCAATTAAAGTTACTCTCTATGGGAGCCTAAGTGACTATTCTTAGAAATGGGAACATGGGTTTTTATAAATTTCACTGAGTCTGCATAACCTTCTTTGACAGTTTAACTAATTTTAGAGTTTACTAAGTACTTATTTTTCAATTTAGTCAAATAACTGGCTAAAAACAAGTGTGTTTAGCTAAAGTAGTGAGTAAAACTAAGAAAAATCGTCAAATTGGTAGAATATATAGTTTTAGCCTCAAATTATATCCAAAAGACTATGACAGAATTCAATGTGACCAAAAGTTGTTTTGGTTTGGAAATCCCTGACCCCAATTCAATGTGATTGTTAAAAACTACTTACCCTGGATTGACTTCTCACAGGGACGTCCTACTGAATCAGAGAAACGGACACTTAGTGACATCTGATTCCACCACAGACTAGACATAAAAGCCATATTAAAACATAATCACATCAAACCAAAAGCTAAAGTGAAATGTAAAAATGTCTATGCCTTTATGCAACAAATGCACTTGTGTTATGGAAATACACACTCAAAGAAACCCAGTTTGGCTCACTGCATCATCCTAATTTAACTCCCACTATCTTTTCCAGAGGGAGGGGTGATATCAAGTCATAGCATATAATGCCAAGTGAGCTTTGGCAAACTTTAGAGATATCTATTTTGCTTATTGGTAGCCATTTACTGAAAATATTTTTTATATTATGGGTTAAAAATAAATATCTTTTGAATTAAAATTGATACCAAGTATGTAATATAATTGATATCTTCAGTTTTTTTAATATTTCTATAAGGAAAAACTTCTCATCTCTTTTGACTGAACACTATTAATGCTTAGAGTATAACTTATCCATTCAATAAGTATTTATTGAGCACCTACTAGTGTTATTATTTCAGAACTTTGGTTGAAATCAAAAAAATAAACAGAACCTCTTCTCTCATGGAGTGGGGAAGGCAGGTATTAACAATTATAAGTAAGTAATCTGTACAGAGTGCAAGGAAATAAGTAGCATGGAGGTGATGAAGATGTAGGTGGGGCAGGCTAGGTAGGACTCATTGAGAAGGTGCCATTTGAGGAAAGACTTGAAGATGGTGTGGCAGTAGCCAAGTAATACTCTGGGGAACAGCATTCCAAGTAAAACAAAGTGAAGAACTAGAGCAGAGTTGTGTATCTGCTTTGTCTGCAGAAAAGACACAAGGCCAATGTGGCTTGGGGTGAATAAGAGAAGCAGGGAATGGTAGGAGTTGAGGCCAGAAGGGTAGTAGGGAACCAGAACTTAGACATTCACTCAGAGTGAAATGGGAACATTTTCATGATTTGAGCAGGTTGGGGACATGATCTGAGTGGTGATTTAAAAAGATCCACTAACTACTACGTTAAGAATAAACTGCAGGAAAACGGGCTGAAATGAAGAGGCCAGTAGAGAGGTGATGGTGGCTAAGAAGAAGATAACAGCAGTAGGGGTGAAAAGAAGTGGTTACATTCTGGGAATGCTTTGAAAACAGAGTCAACATGACTTTCCGACATATTGGATGTGGAGAGAGAGGGAGACAGATATAGCAAGAGAAATGTGAGAACAACAACAAAAAAGGAGCGAGTTGATAAAACAGAGAAGTGAATGATGACTATAGCACTTTTGAGCCCAAGTAGTGTGAAAGATGCAGGTTTTAATCCACTGAGACAATAAACCTGTCGATGAAATAGATTTGGGTGAGAGTCATGAAGAAGATCAGAAACTTAATCTTGGATGTGTTGAATTTGAGAAAATTATTAGGCATTTATGTGGAGACATTGAACCCGTAGTTGGTCATGAAAACTGAAGTATTAGGAAATAGATTTACATTCTAAAGAAAGTTTATGGGAGAAGACAGACATTTAGAATAGTAATAGAAAAGAAAATTGTGATTCCAGTTCAAATAGGAAAATAGTTTCCCTCAGTCGTATGTACTGAATTTTATAGCTGTACATATAAACCACACGACTATTTTTGGTCTCGCTGCTAGGAAAATAGCACCATCTTGTGGTAATAATATACAGCTATCTTTAAAAAATCTGTAAAAGAGGGTGGTATAATACATTTCCCTGTATCCTAGAGAAGTTTAATTATTTTTTAAAAAATAAATATATTTACTTTTACATTTTTATTTTAATATTTCTGAATATGTAATATTTGTACATAAGCATGAAGCACATGTGATATATTGATGTAAGCATACACTGTAATGATCAGGTCAGCAACTGGGATATCCATCACTTTAGCATTTGTCATTTCTTTGCGTTGAAAATATCTACATCTGCTTCTTTAGTTATTTTGAAATGTATAATACATTCTTGTTAACTATAGTTGCCCTATTGTGCTACTGAACACTACATCTTATTCTATCTAATTGTATTTTTCTAACCATTAACTATTTCCAAATTCCCCACTCCTCCCCACTCCCCTTCCCAGTCTCTGGTGACCGTCATTCACTCTCTACCTCCATGAGATGAATGTTTCTTAGCTACCACATATGAATGGGCACATGAAATACATGTCTCTTTGTGCCTGGCTTATTTTGCTTAGCATAATGTCCTACAGTTCTATCCATGCTGGAAATAAGAGGATTTCATTCTTTTTTTAAATGGCTGAATATTCCATAGTGTATTTGTACTACATTTTCTCTGTATATCTTGGCTATTGTGAATAGTGCTGTGATAAACATGGGAGTGCAGACACCTCTTCAAAATACCAATTTCCTTTCTTTAGAACATTTGCTTGGACATGAGATTTCTGGATCTTATGGTAGCTCTAGTTTTAGCTTTCAAAGTATCCTGCATACTGTTTCTCATAGTGGCAGTACTAATTTACATTTCCATCAATAGTGTATTAGCATTTCCCTTTCTCTGCATCCTCATTAACCTGTTTTTGTTTTTGGTTTTTTGTGTTTTTGATGAAAGCCATTTTGACTGAGGTGAGATGATATCTCACTGTGGTTTTCCTTTGCATTTCTCTGATGATTAGTGATGTTGAGTATTTTCTCATATACCTGTTGGTCATTTGTAGACCTTGTTTTGTGAAATGCCTTTTCAGATTTTTTGCCCATTTAAAAAATATAATTATTTATTTTGCTGTTATCAAGTTGTTTGTGTTCTTTATATATTCTGTTTTTTTAAAAAAATATTTATTTATTTTTTTAGAGATAAAGTCATTGTCTCCCAGGCCGGAATGCAGTGGCATGATCATAGCTCACTGCTGCCTTGGACTCCTGGGCTCAATCATCCCACCTCAGCCACCAGAGTAGCTGGAACTACAGGTATGAGCCACCTCACTTGACTCTATAGTCTGTTTATTAACCCCTTGTCAGTTGAATAGTTGGCTTATAATTTCTCCTATTCTATAGGTTGTCTCTTCACTTTGTTATTTCCTTTGCTGTTCTAAAGATTTTTAGCTTGATGTGATCTCATTTGTTCATTTTTTTTGCTTTGGTCAAAGAGTTTTTGCTCACACCAATTCCCTGAAGCATTTCCCCAATGTTATCTTCTACTATTTTCATTGTTTCAGATCTTCTACAGAAGACCTGAAATCTGACCATGTTGATTTGATTTTTGTATGTGGTGAGAAATAGGAGTCTAGTTTCATTCTCTTGCATATGTCCATCTACTTTTCCAAGCACCATTTATTGAAGAAATTATCCTTTCCTCAATGTATGTTCTTGGCACCTTTGTAAAAAAACAAAAACAAAAACAAAAACAAAAACAAAAACAAAAACAACTGACTGTAAATTCTTGAATGTATTTCTGGGTTTTCTGTTCCATTCCATTGGTGCATATGTCTGTTTTTATGATAGTACCATGCTGTTTTGATTACTGTAGTTTTGTAGTATAATTTGAAATCAGGTAATCTCATGCCTTCAGCTTTATTCTTTTTGTTCAGTATTGTTTGGCTATTCTGCTTCTTTTTTTTTAATTGATGAATAATAATTGTGTATATTTATAGAATACAATGTAATGTTTTAATCTTTGTATACTTTGCAGAAAGACTATATCAAGTTAATTAATACATTCATCACATTGCCAACTTATTATTATTTTCTTTGCTGAAAATATTAAAAACTTATGTTTTCACTTATATGCAGAATCTAAGAAAAGTCTTAGAAACACAGAGTAGAAAGGTGGTTACCAGGGAATAGAGGTGCATGAAGGTGGGCAGCTGGAATTCATTAATTTACTCATTCATTCCTCAAAAATTTTGAAATACATTATCTGTATATGCATAATGACATCAGGTCCAGTGGGAAACCAAATAAATTATATGAATCAATAACGCTGTCCTGAGGAAACTTACTTCCCTAGTTGAGCTTACAACCTATTAATATTTAAGGAATAATAAAACTGGAAATTATAGCAATAAAAAGTAAGTATGCAGTAGCTATTTATAATCCAGATTATTATTTTTGTTTTGTTTATAATTTATTTCAGAGTTACCATTTTCTTCAAGAAAACAGTTTATCATTTTAAAAAAATGTATACATTATAATTACACATCTTTATGAGGTATAGTTTGATGTTTCAACACACATATATGTTGTATAATGGTAACATCAAGGTATTCAGCATAACCCTCATTTCATGCATTTATCATTTCTCTGTGGTGAGAACATTCAAAAGCCTGTTTTCTAGCTATTTTGTCATATATGATACCTTACTCTTAACTATCCTAATCCTACTGTGCAATAGAACAGCGGTCTCTAACCCCTGGGTCCTGGACCCCTATGGGTCTGTGGCCTGTTAGGAACTGGAACAGTAGGAGGGGAGGTAAGCAACCAGTGAGCATTACTGCCTGAGCTACGCCTCCTGTCAGATCAGCAGCGGCCTTAGGTTCTCATAGGAGAGAGAACCCTATTGTGAACTACATATGCAAAGGATCTAGGTTCTGCACCCCTTATTATTTTTATTAGAATCTAACTAATGCCTGATGATATAATTTGGAACAGTGTCATCCCAAAACCACCATGACTGACACCACTGGTTCATGGAAAAATTATCTTCGATGAAACCTGTCTCTGGTGCCACAAAGGTTGGTACAGGTCTGATACAGTAGAATGCCAGAATTTATTCCTCTTTTCTGATTGTATCTTTGTACCCATTGACCAACCTGTCCCCATCTTCCCTAACTCCTTCACCTCCTCAGTCTCTAGTAACCACTGTTCTACTCTATGAAAAAGCCAAATTACTAGTTTAAACTATTGTTTTTTAAATTGGGTTCACTGAATTTGCTTTAGGAGTTCCACAGCATTTTACCAAAAGATAAGAGAATGGCTGTGTAAGAAAGTTTGCTTTGATTTTCTAAATGATCATAAATATATACCTTTAAAATATTGTATTTGAATGCCAAGTTGATATTTTTTCACTTTACTTTTATTGCTATGTTCTAAACAAGTCAAACACAAATGTATTTAGTTCCTTACATATATCTAGTATAACTTTGATAATGAGCTATATATCTTTTAGAAATTAAAACAAATAATCAATCAAACAAATAAATGTATAAATTACTAAGCATCATCATTTTGTAACCAAAATTGTATTAACTGATTTAGACAAAGATTATCAGTGCATGCTAAAAACATTGAGTAAAAAGTTGTCTGAGAACTTAATGCTCAACTGATCACAAGTATCACTATAGATGACATATGAATTTTAAACAGGAAGAGGTATGTACCTCCACAGTGAAATCTAGTGAACATCATCTTTACCAAGTGTTTAAGATTAGCATAATCAGTAATGGCATAAGCTTAAATTATATTTCTCCTGATATGATACCATGGGAAGGATACAATATTATCTAAAATATAGTATTGTTGACATAAATATTTAATCTGAATCTAATCATGAAAACACAAACAAATCTACAAGGTATTCTATAATGCAACTGGCCTAGAGTCTGAAGTGTGAATGTCATAAAATATAAAGTAAGAGCTGTTTTAGATTAAAGGAACTAAAGAAACAAGACAATTAGATATAATATTTAATTTTTTGATCATTTAGAGGGAAAAAAACAACTATAATCTAAGTTGTTGAGATACTTGGGAAGATTTACTATATAAGATGATTATTATTATATTAATATTATATTTCTTGAGTGTGATAATGTTATTGTGATTATGTAGGAGAATGTTGTGTCATTATGAGACAATATAGAAAGTATTATGATGCTTAAATAATTAGGGATATAGTGTCATCGTATCTGCAATTTACTCTCAATATTTTTCCAGAAAAGAAGGCAAATCTGTATCTACATTTATGCCTACCTCTATTTCTATGACTATATCTATGTGAATAACTCAATATCTATAGTTATACTTATATCTCATATGCAACTATATTTATCAATGAAGCAAATGATTAACAACTGATGAGTCTAAATTAAAGCCATGTGGGAGTTCTTTCAAATTTCTTATAGGTCTAAAATTTTCAAACAAAAGAAATTAGGGTAAAAATGGTCTCATTTACTACATATCATATTTTTTTCTTAATTTGCCCCATATTTTTGAAATATAACAAGCTATAGAAAATATACTGGTAATTAAGACCAACATTCAAAATGTTACCCAAACTCACAAAGTTAAAATCTGATAGGACTGAGATATACATCCAGGCTGGACTGGAAGTTGTTTGTCCTTGTCACAATGTTATATTGCTTTCACGGTACACCTAATTACAATCTTCAGACTGGTTTGTGATTACTAATTCAATTTTTTTAATCTCCCAATCACAACTTTCTGACTTTATGTTCTGACTTTAACTGATTTTTTAATCTGACTAACAATTCTTAGAGCACTTTTTGTCTATAAAATAAAAGGTTTGGACTAGTGGAAGTTCAGGCTCCCACTAATTCTAAGATTTTAGGTTTTTGTGGATTTTACATATTTTTCATCTCAAGTACAGAAAAATATGATCTGATGTTATGTGTATATATAATCTAAAAAATGGAAAGACCATAAAATCCTTTTATCTAACAATAATGTACACATTCAGGTTAAGTTTTAGTAGTAAATATGATGCAATATTCTGATTATTTGAATATTATAATTTATATATATTCTATTATTTAATATATCTAAATCTCTACTCATTCCAGACATTTTAGCTTTTGCTGTATTTTTTCAAATTGGGATTTCAGAAACGAGAAATTTCTACCATTAGAATTATAAATAGGTTTAAAACAAATTAAACAATTTAATACTTTAAAAATTATTTCCAAGCAATTTATCTATGAATATATTTCTCTCTTTCTTCATGCTTCCTAGCTTCTATCTACGTCCATGAAAGTCTCATTCACTAGTGAAGGGAATTCTGAAAACTTTTACTTCGTTTCTCTTGCTAGTATAGCCATTTCCTTTGCATTAATTAAATTCAGTAAACTTGTTTTATATTCCACTTGGCTTTAACAGTGAAAGCATTGAGGAATGATATAAGTAAAGGAAAGGTAGATATAGACAAGGAAAACACTCAACACATGTAATAAAGAATGGATACAATGTTTTGCTGTAATAAATTAAGAGCACTTTAATTTGGGTGGGGACATTTTGTGGACTCTGTAAGGCACTGTGATTTATGGGACTAGGCTGGCTAAATTCCAATGTAAAACTTTATCAGTATCCAAATATCTAGTCAGATTAAAATTGATAGAGCAGAGATTCAAAAAATAAGAAAGTTGTTGGTGTCTATCTTCACCCTTCTACCTATCACCAAGAGTTCTATCTCTTAAACCTGCTTGAAAATCACTGTCTGTGAAAGAAAGCCCTTACTCTCATGTTGGAGCAAAAATAAATAGAGACATATTGGTTATTACACTTCCTCTTCCAACAGAAGGCTGTTATTTTCCGGCATTTCATGAGAATTCATAATTATGTGTATTTCTATAATACATTTAGAGAGAAATGCATTTCAGTCTTTTCTTGGCAGCAATTGTACAATTCTCAGATGTCACCTTCTATCTCAATTCAAATCTGGAACGTGTGAAATTAAACAGTATTGCTGCTAATAGTGCAGTGCTACTTACTGGTAGCCTACTTACTGCTTCTTTTCCTAAAGAAGTCAAAATTTTTTTAAAGATTAGCAAATGAATAGCATATAATATAAGAAACTGGCAGAAACTTCAACATGAAGGAAACTTTTAGAAAAAAAATTGAATAGATTTTTAACAATCCTAGTGCCACAATTACTGCCTTGAATACTGTGACAATGCAACTATATTGAGTAATTTCAGGCAAAGGGGTTTGACTGCAACTCATTTATGGAAAGAAGAAAAAACAATTACCTCTTGTTTTTCATTTCACAAATGATTTTCATGCTATTTTAAAACTCATAATAGCTTTATAAAGTGATTCTCTTTTATTTTTCTGACCCCTTTGTGGCATTCCAGTCTAATAGATTAAGGTGAAACTCAGATAAGTGTCTTCAATGGCCTGCAAAGTAAATGTCACCAAAAATCTAAAATCAAAATACTATCACTGTAAGTTATAATTTGTGTTTGCTTAGTTTCTAAGAATCAATTTTCAAAGGGAGGTTAAAGCATTAATTGCATGTTTAATACTAAACAGGCCAAAGAAACATAATCTCATAATCTGAAGTACTCATGAATGGTATAAGATAAACCTAAAAACAGTATTTTAATTATAGTGCATTTGTATTCTGTTTACTCCAAAGATATTGCCTCTATGCAATCTTCTGATATGACTTTTCTTTCTGAGAGAGGCAATAGTTTTAAATTATAAACACTTATATTATTTACCTCCTCTGCTGTCTGTGGAGGGTGAGTCTGATGGAAGAATCTCTTCCTTTGCTATATTGAGTGGTGGACAGAAATAAAAGAACCCTGGAGAATGACTTGATAGCCCTACATCAACATGTGAATCATAAAGAGGGGAAAATTCCAGTGAGAGGAGAGGTAAAATGTAGATTCAGTGTGACCTAAGAATGTGTGCTGAGATAGGGTAGATTTGAGAGTACATGAAGAGCATAAAACTTTTGGAAAGGAAGCAGTAACTTAAAAAGTAGTTTTTGACATGTAGCATGTGATTTAATTTCATTTTGTGTCTTCTGCAAGAAATAATCAGTAAAAGATTGCATTATTTGTAAGACATCTTAGAATGGATGTCTAGAACTTCTAGATGAGATGGTGGGCTGAGATAGGTCTTAATGTAGGAGAATGCCAGCATTTTCTTGTGCTTACACAATTTTCCATTACTCATTTATAAACCTGACTCCTTTCTGGTCTGCCTCTTGCAACTTTTTATGCCTTCCACCTTCCCAATTTACCTCTTTGTCTCTCAGGTGCCTTCCCCTCTTACCTCAAGTATCCAGGGAAAAGATTAAATGAAAATCACACCACCAACTTTCAGCCATTCTTACCTCTTAAATACTTCTGTGTTTCTCAAATATGTGGTTTCAACACCTGCAACCTGTTTTCTTTTACTCTTGTGTTTATATTAACTCTGTCAGTCCTAAAGACCAATTTTAATTATTCTTTAAAGAAGATACTTTAGGCATCTTATCATTTTGTAGCATTTGATACCCTCTACTTTCTCATGTTCTTGAAATTCATCCAGCATTTGGCACTGATGTGGAAGGAAGGCAGGGAAGTGCTGGGTAGAGAAGGGTGGGGTACCTGGTGAGAGCTCCACCCTCGGGCCTATGTCCATGGATTTAAATGAGGACAGGCATTTCTGTTTTCGTGTCCCAAAAGTTGCCTTTGGGCCCAACACACCCCACCCACCCCCACCCTGTGCTCATAAAAACCCAGGGCACAGACCCAAGTGGCTGGATATCAGTAGGAGCAGAAGAAGACGCTGACAGACACCAGCAGACAGTGGCAGGCCAGAGATGGTGCAATGACGTGGATGCCAAGGAAACTTTGGCCAGGGGCCGTTGGAGGGGAGTCTGGGTGCTGGGCGGCCCGACTCCAGGGAAGACTGCCTTCCCATTCCATCCCCCTTCTGGCTCCCCATCCATCTGGCTAAGAGCTACCTCCATCATGCCATGAAACCTTGCGCTCATCCTCCAAACCCACGTCTGATCCGATGTTTCTGGTACACTAGGGCAAGAACCCACGATACAGACAGCCCTCTGTCCTTGTGATAAGGCAGAGGGTCTATCTGAGCCGATTAACACAAGTCACCTGAAGATGGCAAAACTGAAACAGTACACTGTAACACACGCCCACTAGGGCTTCGAGAGCTATAAATACTCAATCCTAGATGCTGCCATGGGGTGGGAGCCCAAAAATGCTCCCCAGGACCTGCCCATCTGCATGCTTCCCTTATGGGTTTGAGCAGTGGGACACTGAAGAAGAGCGCCACACCCATGTCACATGCCCTGAGAAGGGGATAAGGGAACTCTCCCATTTCAGCATTTTGTGGTAAGATAATGGAGAATTTCTTCTTTTGTTTTTGCTTATCTAACAGATGTCAGGTTTCATATCAAGCCTTTACATGCACAACAATCCTGCAGATACCTCATTACAGTGATGTTATAGAGAGAAAATGTTGGCATACAAGTGAGGTAAATTTGTCCAAGATCGCATGGTGCCTTTTGAAGTTTAATGTAGGCATTCTGTCTCTAGAGTATGCTCACTGAGGTACTCCACTGAATATTCTATAACCAGTGAGATTGATTATATTGCCACTAGTTTTCTTTCTAAACAAAGATCATACTCCTTTTGTCAGTAAAATTAGGAGATGATATGCAACCTATCTGAAATGTACTTTACTATCCTTACCTCCAGCCTACCCTAACCACTGTGCAGCCAAAAGTAAACTTAGATATTGTTTTTGTTATTTTGTACTACTTGTTCCTCAAACATGTCCAAACAGGATCCTACCTCAGGGTCTTTACCCTTGCCCTTCTCTTTCTTGAATGCACTTCCTGCATATACTATCTTCACATGAGTTGATCTCGCTTACTTTAGGCATCTTCTCAAATGCCAGTTTGAAAGGCTTTCCTTGACCTCTCTGCCTAAATAGCAGTCCTCCCCATGATATGCTTTATCCTGTTACCTGTTTGATTTTATTTCATGTCATTTTGTGGCACTTTTCACTACCTAACACATTCCCTATTTATTTCTTAGGTCCTTGTTTTTCACCAACAGAATATAACTTATTTAAAACTGGGACTTCATTTTGTTCATAGTTTTATCTCTATGACAAGAACAATGCTTGCCTGAAGGAAAGAAATCAAAAAGTGTTTTGGCATGAACCCATGAATTAAACTAGCTTCACTGCATTAAATATGTTTCTCTCGCCTTTTAAAAAGATTGTAAATTGTGGGGCACATGTGCAGGATGAACAGGTTTGTTACATAGGTAAATGTGTGCCATGGTGGTTTGCTGCACCTGTTAACCCATCACCTGGGTATTATGTTCAGAACGCATTAGCTGTTTTTCCTGACGCTCTCCCCGGCCCCTCCTTCCCTGCCAACAGGCACCAGTGTGTGTTGTTCCCCTCCCTGTGTCCATGTGTTCTCATTGTTCACCTTCTACTTGTAAGTGGGAATGACAAGTTTTTAAAACCAGATCAAGATCAAATGAATCTTTTCTAAGACACCATTTCTTCCACTAGGAAGACTTAATTGCTCCATCCTCACAGTTGGTATTACACTTGGTAGTTAAGTGTACTTCAGCATATTGTTTAAAAAGTGTTTTTATTTTGAATTCTGTTTGTGTTTTTTCCATCCTTGACTAGAATATAAAATATTAAAGGTCATGAATCTTGAGTAGCTAAAACACCCTTGAATGGTTGAAACGATTATTTTATGAAGTACAAATTAAAAACAAGTACTAGATAAAAAGAAAAAGAAACATCGTTTTTTTCTTATTGAAAATATTCAAGGTACTTTCCCTCTGGGTAGTCAGTTACATTTATAACACATATTCTTACATTGTTGCATCTTTAAATACAGAAATACCAAGAGGCTCTGGGGTTTCAGCTTGACCCTAACTTGACAAGTGTCAGGTCAATTCATTTTAGAATATAGGGAGATCACTGTGCAGAATACACCTTCCTTAAAATATGTCTATTGAAAATAAAAAGGATAAAACTATCCTTCCAGATCTGATTGGAATATTTTAGAACTTTAACAATTTAATCTGGAGTTTGAAATTAGATTTTTGTTCCTAAATTGTTAAATTGTTCAGGAAAGCACCTTCTGAAAGATTTTAAATAACATAATTGCCTGACAATTACTTTGAATACACTGAACAATTTTCTCCCACCAAGAAGAAACTGAGCTCTTGCAAGAAAAAAAAAAAAAAAAAAAAGTCACTTAGCTGTAGCACACTGGAATAACAGTACAAAAACTCTGTCTCACCAAATGAAAGTAATTTAATGACTCACTTTGCCACAGTTTTTCTCTGACTAAAATCATACAAAATTCTTTTTAATTTGTGTGTGTGTGTTTCTATAGGTCACAAAAAAAGGAATCCTAAAAAAGCAATGGAGTCATACATAAATGACAAGTCCTCTTTACTTCTTTTTTGTTTGTTTGTTTTGTTTTTTGTTTTTCCGAGACGGAGTCACCCAGGCTGCCAGGATGGAGTTCAGTGGCGCGATCTCTGCTCACTTGCAAGCCCGGCCTCCCAGGTTCACGCCATTCTCCTTCCTCAGCCTCCGGAGTAGCTGGGATTACGGGGGCCCGCCACCATGCCCGGCTAATTTTTTTGTATTTTTAGTAGAAACGGGGTTTCACCGTGTTAGCCAGGATGGTCTCTGTCTCCTGACATCGTGATCTGCCCGCCTCGGCCTCCCAAAGTGCTGGGATTACAGGCGGGAGCTACCGTGCCCAGCCTTACTTCTTCCTATTCTTTAACTCTCAATTTTAAACTCACATAGATCTCTCCCTAAACCCCTGCCCCTAACATTTCTATCGGATAGTTTTAGAGCTCCATCTGTGGTCCCTGGGTCCCTGCTGACACCTTAATATTACTCAGATTTTCACTTATTTTTCAAAAATGGCAAGTCCAGTTCAGCCCATGGGCCCTCATTGCTATGACAATTCGTGTTTTTCATTGTCTTCTCTTTGTAGCAACTGGGATTTATTCTCTGACTTGGGTGTAGTAATCAGTATCAGTGCTTTATACATTTGTCACAGTGTTTGGAGCAATTGCCTTCATAAACACTATATTTTGCACATTTTAACTTTTAGAGACAACCACCTTTTAATCTTTATCTGTCATATGGAAATTGAATTTGACTTCTACTATCATTAAAAATTGTACTTTTGTGGCTCAAGTTCTTTCCTGCTGTCAGTCTAAAAAGAAGCATTGTCAGAATTAGTTCTTGCTGGTCTTTTATTTTGTAAGCTTCCAGTAAGTAAACGGGATCATATTTAAAACTAGGTCACTTACTTTCAACTTTAGAATTTTCTTACCTAATTTATGTGATGATTCAAATTTAAGATAATCTATAGAGTTACAAAAACATAATAAATTAATAAATTAGTTGTATTCTTTGCAGCTGTTGTCATTTAATTGAATGAACTTTTCACTTAAAAAAAGTATTTTTCTGATGTCATGATATTAGAAGTATCAACAACAATAATAATTGATGACATTTGTCCATAATCTTATAACATGCTTTACGTGCATTATCTTAATTTTTTAACAACTGCTATGACATAGGCTCTATTATCCATATTTTATAGAAAATACATCTTTAGATTTATGGAGATTATATAATTTGCTCATGCTCATACATTTAATAAGTGTTAGATTATAACTGAGAATTCATTCTATATCAGGCTTTGTTATATTTACTAATAAATTGTAACTTCAAATGATATTATGCTAAATTATAATTTCAGGTGTATTTGAAACAATTACACTATAATAAATGATTATAAACAGATACAGAAGAATTTGACATGCTATCTCAAAGAGAGAATTGGGATTATTTAATCATTTAATCTATCAAAATCATAAAATTTCATTGAAGACAAAAAATTGAGACTATATTGAAAGTATGAACCTTTCTTAAAAATTAAATTAAAAATTATCTATATACTATGTATATTTTCTAATTATGACAATATTAATTTTTTTGATTATAAAGAGTTTTATTAAACGACTTGTAATTTCAGTCATTGGTAATATTTAAATGCAGGTAGTTGAGAGAGTAACCTGTCTCTATCTTCGTATTAAATAATCTTAATGATTTTAACTCAATAGCTCTTGAATATCCTGTTTAAGGATCAATGCCAGTACTATAAGTTTAATTTTACCATGTGTAGGAAAACAACAATATATATGGGAACCAACTTGAATATACTCTGAGAAATGAATAAATGATTTGGGTAAAATATTTTATTACTATTTAAATGTATATTAAATACTAAAGAGTATAAGACTATAATACATAAATAATTAAACTTGGAGGTTCTTTTAGGATATTTCAGCATATAAAAATATACAAAGAGGCATACTTATTGTATAACAGGTAAGAGTTTTCAGGTTCATCAGTAAGGGAAAGGAACCTGTCTCAGCAGGTTTTGGGGAGAACTTCAATATGAGTCAAGGTTCAGGATAGTTCTAGAGACTTGATTCGCTTTGGATGACCCCTGTTTTCTTCTCAAAAGTGGGCTTCCATTGTTACGTACAAGACCTCTGCCACTGTGTACAGTCAGCTAAACTACTGTGTGTTTTGGCTTTTACTGTTAGTGCGCTACAGGCTAAGTGTCCCTACTCTCTTTTGTTGTGTCCATGGCTTTGGCTGACTCATGGCTTCTCCTCATTCAGGACTTGCTCAACGGTGCTACCATTGGCATTTGGGGCCTAATAATTCTTTTGTTGTAGGGGTCTGTCCTGTGCATCGTAGGATGTTTAGTAAGATCCTTACTTCTGGCACTTGATGCCAGAAATGTCCCCAAGTTGTCACAACCAACATATCTCCAGACCTTGCTAAATTTTCCCTGGGTTGGTGAGGGTGGGTAGACAAAATTTTAAGTGATATAAATCATTGACTTACACTTAAATTTCTCCCTATGAGTTAGATCCCCACCTCACAGTTACTCACCTGAGATGTACTGTCCCCATCTCACAGTTAAACTCACCTTCACAGAGAGCTTCCCAGAAGATAGCAGTATGCCCAGCCAAAATCTTACATGGTCTCTCCATTAGAGTTAAGTAATATCTTAGCCTTTAAGCCCTTAAGGGTTGCTAAATAAACCAAATTAGAAACACAATTTCCTTTTATTTTGTTATGGTTTATAAGAATTTATTTTGTAATCTCTATACCATTTCTATAAGTATATACCTACAGACATTATATTTGCTTATTTATATTCCAGAATGCCAGGTTCAAGTTCAGATTGATACTAGTTGTGTGACATTAATCAGTTTACTTAATCCAACTAGGCCTTAGTTTTCTTAAGTGGGGATAAAATAACACCACACTTGTAGGATTTTTAGAATGATTAATTAATGTTTATTAAAAATATGTTTAATGTCTGTTAAATACACAATCAAAATAATGATGTCTATTACCCCCAAAACTTTTCTCATGTATCAATATATTGACTGTGGTGATGGTTTCGTGGGTTTACACATCTCAAATTCACCACATTGTACATTTTAAATATGTGTAGTTTGTTTCATGTTGATTATACCTCACTAAGAGTAAAAAAAATTGTATATATTATGTCAAATATATATATATATATATATTTGTAATGATATTTACCTAATGATAAAAATAGTCATTTCTGGATTGTGGTAGTTTATGTCATTTGTTTGTGACTTAACTAAAATTTTGTTACATTTAATTTAAAAACTGTTATTCTTTGCTGCATTGTTTAAAATTTTTATAACGAATATATAAAATAAACATGAAACATTTAATTTCTTAGGGGGAAGTATTTTTAGTATAATGATGTATTTAATATTCCTTGATAATTCTTTCTACTTTGTCACTCTTCCTTATGCAGGCTTCTGATTTAATATTTCTCATCCAAATCTCTAAGTGCTTTTCTTCCCATATTTTACATTTGACAGATTCACATCTCAGAGAGAGAACTCACTTCCTACTTTTCCATTTCTCAGTATGACTATGAAAACTCATTCCATACTTTTCTCACGTTTTGTATTTCTTTCCTGTATTTGGAAATAATTTATGTAGTAAATGAACACTTCCTTATATTTAACTTAAAAGCAAGCTACAATTTAAGTTAATTCTTGCTTCCTGTCTACAGAAAACAATGGCTGCTAATCAACTTTGGCTTAGCAGTTTTTCACATACAGGGAGTGTTAAATTCTCCTTGCTCCTCTGCGTCAGATTAATTTTGCTTCTTTTATAGCATGGTGAGTTTTATTTTTGTTTCCACAAACTACAAGTAATCATGATGTTCTTTACTTAACTGCCTCTGAGTAGGCCAAATTTTGTCAATTTCTGCAGTGTAATGGCAAGAACCTCCCTGTCTTTCTTCCGCTGATACACCCGAAGTGCTCCTTTCCTGCCTGAAGCTATGGGAAATTTAAAGATTTAAAAAATCAGATTATTGACTATAGCACAAAACATCTCACCCATAATAATATGGCTAGCATTGCCTCATATATATCATTGTTTTAATCAGTGCCTATGTTAAACACTCACCTTTTAAAATTAATTTTTATTATAAAAATATATCCAGTTTTCAATACATAAATTGCAAACATTTAGAAACTACACGTAATTATTATTTTATTTTGTTTTATGTTTCTCCCTTCTATCGGCAATAACAGTGGTTGTGCCAATGGCTGCTTCCATGTGGACACGGGATGGAGAAAGCAAACGTGCTACTGATTACAATAGTCTTCTCTTTGTTTATGAAGCAAGCAAGCATAGCATGGCTTTAAATTTCCATTTTCTTTTGACTTGGGAATAGCTTTGAACCAGTATGTCTCTGTCTCATTTGACATATTTATATTTTGAGTCAAAGTCTACTATTTGATTGGTTATTCTTTTCAACAATATCCCCAGCCCATTGTGGTATCATTTTGGTTCTCTATTAATTCTGCTTCATTTCATTACCTCAACTTCTTCCTCAACACTTGGTTCTTTCTTTGTCATTTTCCAACTGTGTTCTTCCTGTTTTCTTTCAAATGTGATGGTCAAATTCTCACCCTGGTTTTCAAAACCTGCCAGGATCTCCTGATATGTGGCGACTGTCTCTGACATGGATTATGTGTTCTATTCCAATACCTTGTCATGGAAAAGTAGACATGCCACATCATTCACCACATCAGATATATATTTTGTGTTTTTTTTTTTTCATTTCATATTTGGATGCCTACTTTGTCCTTCTTGAACACTTTTTGAAACCTGTTTTTGCTTTGAGGCTCATTTCATGTCCTATTCCCTCTGAGGACACATTTGTTCACTTCCTAGTCTGATTATCTTTAAAATTAAAGTCTTAGAATTTACAGGTGTAAGGAATTTCAGAGATCACGTAGTTCAATACCTTAGATAATCTGAGGAAATTAGGAATTTTGGAGATCATGTAGTTCAATACCTTAGAAAATTTAAGGAAATTTATCAGTGTCAAAGAACTAGCTACTGCAGAGCTGACTAACAACTTCAAATTTTATATCACAGGACAGTGCTCTCTCTCGTTTTTTTTTTATTTTTTTCCCCAATAACATGTTGTTTTGGCATTGAATCACATCTTATTTTCTTGTATTACTTTATTGTTTCATTGCATGAGTCTTGTTTCCCAATTTGGTAGAGGGTTCTTATAGGTTCATACTTTGTATATCCTCCAAGTGCCAAGACCATCCAAGCCACAGAGCTGTTGTATGTGTGTGCACTCTCCCTCTGTTCTTTCTCTTTCTCTCTCCTTGTCTCTATCTCATTCCCTCTCTCTCTCTACACAAACACACACACACACACACACACACACACACACACACACACACTACTACCAATCATAGAGTCACCAGATGTCTGTTTTTAAGAGCTTTAATCAACCAGTCTTTGTATGCCCAATATAGACTCCATTAAGGCATCTTGTGATACTCTACATGTATTTAGTTTTGTCCAATATTAGATTATAAAAATGCATTGGATGAATCTCTGACTCCCTTCTACTTCTGCCACCCTAAATTATTATTCATCAGGTTCATCAGTTTCCTGTCTTTTTCTTTCCTTGATGGTAGGAAAAGGCTGATATCTGCATGTGACAAGTACTCTCACAACTCCTCCACTGAAACAAATTTCCTTAAGTGGTGAGAAAAGGCCAGAGCTCAAGGTAAACAAAGCTTTTTACATGTGTTTTAGGACTTGCCTCTTTTTTCCTCTGTTCATTGCATATGTCTTGCTTGTTTAGCCTTGGTCATTTTGTGAAATTATGAAAAAGTAATTACTATGTTCATTGGAAGAGGTATATCTTTGTAGATTCATGTAGCATTCTGCCTCTATTCTAACAGTTTCACCATAAGTAAAGAACTAAATCTGTAAGACAAAAACGTGTGTGTGTGTGTGTATGTGTTGTTTGGGGTCGGGGGAGGTTGGGAAGCAGCTGCTATTAGGATAGCTGTATGTGGAAACCACAAAACTGAGTCATAAAATACACTGCATGAAGAGAGAACAGGTTTGAACATAAGGAAGTCTTACAGTGAATTACCCTTTCACAAGGAAGCAGTCCCTCTGGAACATCAAGTTAGTAATCTAAACTGTATTTTACTATTAGAACTACTCATGCTTGAAATAAGTCGTCCTAGTCATTAATTAAATCGTAAAATCACTGAAAAAACTAACTGATATCTTTGTAAAATGGGGATTTAATTATAACTTTAATCTTGGCAATGCTGCTTGAAGCGTAACTTAACACTATGACCATAAATATGTATACTCAATAAAATGTAACCTTTCCACTTATTAGCAACATTTCCTTCACTTAAGGGGTTTCCTTTTCTTAGACTATTGGCACATTTGAGCACTCTGCACTTTATGAGTCCTTGGAGAAATACATAGTTCTTTGAATATGGAGACAAATATGGAGACAGCATTCAGAAGAGTCTCAAATGACTTATAACTTAAAACTTAGGATTAACTATAATTTCCATTTGGGGAAATAAAAGAAATGTTAAGTAGCAGCATGATGCATTCCTTTTCACCTGTAATTCCATTTATTTATATTTTTAAAATAAGACCTTAATGTTTATTACTTTTAACAGCAATAAATTAAAAATAAATCTTGCTTGTCTACTGCAATATTTTTTGACACTTAAGAAACTCTCTGCTGGGAAATAGGCTGCCTTAGAGAAAGTATGTCTGTCTTGTGCATTGACATGGCCCGAGCACATAGTAAAAGGCATCACCTGCCCTCATGAATGCTCATTACCTGGATATTTTCTTTCACAGCAAGCCCTAGAAACAACACCTTCATAAGGCAGCCTGTCTTCGGCTTTTGTTTAAATTGATGAAAGTAGGCTAACTTCTCTAGCAATACTCCTGAAACCATATAAGCTCTTGCTTAATATATTTTTCCCCACATAAACCAATCAGGTGATCAACTGGACTGACTATCTTCTTAACAGTCATTCGGGCTCCCAGGTGAATGCAGGTTCTTTTGTCTTCAGCAGATTTCAATACCCTATAAGCCACCATCTTGGCAGACTTGAAGTGAAACATACATTGAGGAGAATGTGTAGTAGGTTGTCATAATCCAATCTTGGTAGTAGCACATATCATTTCTGCTTCCTTTCTTTTGGCTAGAACTTAGTACATGGCCATACATAAGTAAAAGGGAGGCAAGAAAACATGATTTGGCTTGGCTGTGTATCCAGAAAGAAGAGGGGCTCATGCATTTGGGTGATCAAGTGGTTATTTATGCTACACCTGTCCAAGCTCATTCAGTCTTCACTGGTGCAAGAAAGGAATATCTTACTTTTAGATAGCTCATTTCAAGAAACCTTGTGTCTTCAAAAGGAAATCCAGCTGGGCCATTCCCAGTTTTCAATTCCAGAAAGACAATCAGATTTCTCCTAATGAAATTGAGACCACTGATATCAAGCACAGTATCTCCAAGTAGATATGACTTAGATATTTTATAACATTGGTAACTTTATTTTCTGTGTCTGGAAAAATTCAACCATATTTGTTTCTGTGTAAGCCTATATTCTATCCAAACCATTACTGACAATTTTAGTGCTAGGTTGAAAGTTCAAGGTCTGTAGAACTGGCTTGAGCTTTTGGGTTTCAAAACTTACCAGGTTTCTTAATAGAATATTTTTATTTACTTTTATTTTGGAAGAGCTAAAGTGAAAAACTTCCAACTGTGTAACTCAGATGTAAACGAGTGGCATTGGTGAAATTGGAGGCTTTGGATGATGTCACACTAATTCACACAAATTCAGTTTCCCTTTATTCAACATGAACATTGCTTTTCTGGTAATGAGTTATGCCAAATTCATTTTGTTCCTATATCTTTTTTGTCCACTGATTTACTCATTTTGGACACAAAAGACTGCTAAAGTTAAAAAAAAAAAAAGTGATTTCTAGCAGGAAAAACCATCTAATCTAATCTAATCTATTCTTGTGATGACTCCAATCAATGAGAATTCTGAATTCTGTGTCTTCCCTATTGTTAGCAAAGATAGCTTCTCCTGTTGGATTTTTGATGCCTCCTCTTGATGTAATGCCTAATAATGATTCCCCAGCAGCTGGTATTCTCAATCTAGATCATTTTAGAAGGACTTCTGGATCTTTGCTGAACTTTCTTCTGGTAGCTACAACTGTGCAAACCTTTTTTGAAGGAGGTTTCTTCAGTAGGTGACCAACTGTTCTAGTTTGCTTGGGGCTCAAGGGTGTTCCAGGATACAGGAATTTCAGTGATAAACCAGGACAATCCCAGGCAAACCAAGATGAGTTGGTTATAATCTTATGGTTCTCTGGAGTAGCCAGGTAACAACAGCAGCACAAAATCCCATACTTCCTTGCTTTCCTCTCAGCATAATTTTTACTTTCTGTGAAGTAGTAATTGGCAGTGCCAATTTACCTTTGGCTTAGCAGAAAGCATTTCTGCAATTGTGTTTACATACAACCTGAAGCAGAGTAAGAATGCTTTTTAAAATTCAAATCCCTGAGTTCTACCTCAGATCAACCCTCAAATCTCACAAATGGAACTTGCAAAACCACATTTCTAGTAAGTATTTTATAGGGATCCCTGTATTCATTAAAGTTTGGACTGTATTTCTTTATGAAGTCTATAAAGTAGCAAGAGAGAACTTCTGTTTTTAGCTATCTGGATCAAGTTTAGGTAACGAGAGAGTTTGACAAAAGCCTCACACTCATTTTTTGATGCATTTAACTTATTTAACTAATACAGGCACTTATTTAAATAAGACCCCAAGTTGCAGTTACCTACATATTTGGTGGTATACATACCTGGGGGTTACCAAAACCCTGCCCCATGCAGGAGTGCTTGGTGTACACATGGGATTCTGAACATTATTGTTTCAGGGTCTTCCCTCCAACCCTTGCCCCAGGGCAATTATTAGATGTTTAAGCTCCAATCAGGCCCTCTTGTCTCTTGTACATTCCATAGCTGCCATTTCAAAATTATCATTATTGCAGTCATATCTATACCACTATCAAATTCTTTGAGGGAAAGCTGCACTCCTCCAGCCCCCCCTCAACTCCTAGTTCTTTCTTTGTCACATCTTCTCCTTCACAGGAGTCATCACCATGAGAGAACCCTCCTACCCTGGAATATGAGCACAGTGGGATGGTCCTTCTCGCCCTGTGTCAGCGCAGTATATACAACTCTTCTGAGACACACAGTTGGCCTCCTCCACACCCTTCTCTGCCTCTGGGCTGGATAGTGAGTTTTTCTGTGGGGGAGAAAGGAGACAATGATTAGCATTCCCTCCCACCTTTACTTCTAGGCTTAAACTTCTTTCTTCAATTGCCGAGTATTAGCTAGAGTATCCCATTTCTGGATGGCTGACTCCTTCCAATTTATTTTCATCATTTTAAGAAAAATCTAGGGAGAGCGAACAACCTGTTGTGGTCATGCTAGATCATTCCACTAGATGGCACTCTTAGGTTAGCTTTGCTTCCAGTTTCCATGAATGCAGGAGTTTTACAGTGAAGCAAAAGCTGAAAGATCCATAATTTATGTTTCATGATTTACTTGGTTGGTTAGAAGTACTGCAACGTTTTACACTGTTTCAGAAATTAAGATATGTACTTTACTGTTGAATCTGACTTTATTATATTGTGATACTTTCGGGGTTACCTTACAATGTAGGCAAACAGTAGTAAGCAGGTAAATGCCTTTATTGGGTCCCCTAACTATTTGTTGTCGTAGATTCAAGAGCCCAGAAGGAGCCAAGTAGCTCTTTCCCAGAGACAGAGCTTGGGTCTTGCTATAGCTCTCACTGAGACAACTCTGTTTTCACCAGTGGCCTCTCTTCTCTTCCAACTCTTAAACAGCACAGCCGTTGTGCCGCACATTTTCCCTGGTCACCTTCCTTGACTCTCTCCACTGTACAAACTAAGTTTTCATAATAATTTTGGTTCTATTTCATATTCGCTATTACATCTTATGACTTTAATTAAAAAACAGATATATTTTCAGAAGAAATAATTAGGGGTTTGGAATAAGATAGTTTTATTTTTTTAAAAAAATACTGTATTTTAATTTTATATTACTTTAGATTCAGGGATGCGTGTTCAGGTTTGTTAAACGGATATATTACATAATACTGGGGTCTGGGCTTCTATTGACCTCATCACACAAATAGGAAACATCACACCCAACTGGTAGTTTTTCAAACCTTGCCCTCCTGTCTTCCTCCCCGCTTTTGGAGGGAGCGCTGATGTTTCCGTCTTTATATCCATGGGTACCCGTTGTTTAGTTCCCATTTACAAGTGAGGACGCGCAGTGTTTGATATTGTTTCTGCAAAAATTAACTTTGGATAATGGCCTCCCCTGCATCCATGTTGCTGCAAAAATAACATGATTGTGTTCTTTTTTATAGTTATGCTGTGTTTCAGAGTGTGTATGGACCACATTTTCTTTATTCAGTCCACTTTTGATGGACACGTATGTTGATTCCATGACTTTGTTATTGCAAATAGTGTTGCAATATCATGAGAGTGCCGGTGTCTTTTTGGTGAAATGATTCATTTTTCCTCCCGGTAGATACCTAGTAGTAGAATTGCTGGGTCAAATAGTAGGTTTGTTAGTTTGTTTGTTTGTTTAGTTCTTTGAGAAATACTATACTACTTGCTGTAAACGCTGAACTAGTTTACATTTCTACTAAATGTTCCTTTTTGCTCCATCCTTAGCACCATTGTGAATGGTATGAGATGGTATCTCTTTGTGGTTTTAATTTGCATTTCTCTGATGATTAGTGATGATAAGCACCTTTCCATCTGTTTGTTGGCTGCTTGTATGTCTTATTTTGAGAAGTGCCTATTCATGTTTTTTGCTCGCTTTTTAATGGGGTATTTTTTTTTTCTTTCTGCTTTAAGTTGCATATGGATCCTGGATATTAGTCCTTCATCAGATACATAGATTGCAAATGGTTTCTCCCATTCTGCAGATTGTCTGTTTACTCTGTTGATGTTTCTTTTGCTGTGCAGAAACACTTTGGTCCCATTTGTCAATTTTGTGTGTGTTTGTTGTAATGGCTTTTGAGGTCTTAGTCATAAATTATTTGCCTTGGCCAATGTCGAAAACAGTTTTTCCTAGATTCCTTCTGGGATTTTTATTGTTTGAGGTTTTACATTTAAGTCTTTAATCCATTTTGAGTTTGTTTATAATTTTTATATATGCTGAGAGGAAGGGATTCAGTTTCATTTTCCTGCAAATTGCTAGCCGGTTTTCACAACATTATTTACTGAATAGTATGTATTTTTGCCATTGCTTATTTGTGTCAGCTTTATTGAAAATCAGTTGGTTGTAGATGTGTGACTTTATTTCTGGGTTCTCTATTCTGTACCATTGATGTATGTGTCTATTTTTGTACCAGTACCCTGCTGTTTGGGTTAGTGTAGCCTTGTAGTATAATTATAGGTAACATATAGTCAGCAGGTATATCTAACAGTATAGTCAGGTAATGTGATGCCACTGTCACTAGTTTTGTTATTTTTGCTTATGTTGTTTTTGTTTGTAATTAGTTTGTTTTTAAAGCTATTTAGGTTTCTTTTTGATTCCATGTGAATTTTAGAAATTTTTCTTCTAATTCTGTGAAAAGTGACATTGTTAATTTGATAGAAATTGCATTGAATCTGTAGATTACTTTGGACAATATCATCATTTGAATGTTTATTCTTCCAATCTGTAGCATGGGCTGTTTTTCCATTTGTTTGTTTCATTTCTAATTTCTTTCATCAGTGTTTTGTAGTCGTCCTTGTAGAGTTCTTGCACCTCCTTTGTTAAATACACTCTTAGATATTTTATTTGTGTGTGTGTAGCTACTGTAAATGGGATTGAGTTCTTGATTTGATTCTCAGTTTGAAGGTTACTTGTGTATAGAAAGGCTATTGATTTTTGTACATTGATTTGTATCTTGAAACATTGCAGTTGGTTTTCACCTCTAGGAGGCTTTTAGAGGATTCTTCAGGGTTTTCCAGTTATCTTAGGGTTTCTGGGATCATGTCATCAGCCAACAGAGATAATTTGACTTTCTGTTTTCCTATTTGGGTGCCTTTTATTTATTTCTTTTGCCTAGTTGCTCTGCATAAGACTTCCAATAGTATGTTGAGTAGGTGTGGCTGAGTGGATGTCCTTGTCTTCTCCCAGTTCTTAGGGAGAATGTTGTTGTTAACCTGAGATCTTCCTATCATTTTGATATAGGCATTTAGTACTATCAACTTTCCTTTTAACACTGCTTTTGCTGCATCCCAGGGGTTTTGGTATGTTGTGTCTTTATTTTTATTTTATTTTATTTTATTTTTTAAATCTGCCTTTATTTTGCTGTTTACCCCAAAGTCATTCAGGAGCAAGTTGTTTAGTTTCCATGTTCGTACGTAGTTTTGTTTTCTAGTTTCATTTCATTGTGGGCTGAGTAGATGCTTGATATGATTTCAATTTGTTTGAAATTTATTGAGACTTGTTTTATGACCATGTGGTTAACTTTAGAGAATGTCTGTGCTCAAATAAGAAGAATGTATATTCTGTGGTTATTGGGTGGAATGTTCATTCTCTAGATGTCTATTGCATCTATTTGGTCAAGTCCAATTTAAGTACCAAGTTTCTGTGTTAGTTTTCTACCTCAATGACCTGTGTAGCTTCCTTTAAAATTTTTTTTTTTTCGTGTTGACCTTGCATAATCTGATGACTCTACGCCTCGGGGATGGTCATCTTGTATAGTATTTCGCAAGTGTTCCCTGAATTTCTTTAAGCTGGAGGTGAACCTCTCCTACAAGATTATGAAAAATTTCCTGAATTATTCCCACAGATAATGTTTTCCAACTTGCTTACTTTTTCTTCTTTTCTCTCAGGAATGCAAATAAGCTGTAGGTTTGATCACTTTACATAATCCCATATTTCATGAAGGCTGTGTTTATTTTCTTTAAATTCTTTTATCTTCATTTTTATCTGGCTGGGTTAATTCAAAAGGCTGGTCTTCAAGCTCTGAAATTCTTTCTTTTGTTTGGTGTAGTTCACTCTGAAAGCTTCCAGCTGTATTTTCAAATTTTTTTAGCGGAATTTTCAATTTCAGCAGATCGATTTTTTTCTTAGTGTAACTATCTCATCTTTTATATACTAATGTTTTTCTCATTTCTTTGTATTTGATTTCAACTTTTCCTTGCATCTCATTGAATTTCCTTAAAATTCATATTTTAATTTTTTGTTTGTCCTTTCAGCCATTTCAATCTGGTTAGGATCTGGTAGAGAGCTAGTGTGGTCCTTTGGAGGAGGCAAAGCATGCTGGCTTTTTGTACTGTCAGAGTTCTTATTCTTTCTCATCTGAGGGAATTGTCACTTCTTATTTTTGAAATTGCTATTGTTTGGATGAGACTTTTACTTTTTTTAATTAGTGTTTTTTTTTTTTCCCTTGAGGGTATGACTGTGATTTTTGTTATATATCATCCTTTGGCTTCATTTCTGGGTGCTTTCAGGGAGCCACAGTTCTAGATGGGTTCCTAGGTAGTGGATAAGTTCTGAGAGGTGGCTTTCTCATATTCTTCTGGTTGTAGTGATGCAATGGAGGTAAGCGCTGAAACACTATCTCCTACAGAGCTGAGGGTGCAAAGGTCTCAGGAAGATTATCTCAAGGACTAGCACTAAGTCCTTCTATTAGCAGGTTTTTTTATGTGATGGTGAAGTTCAGGCTGCAGTCCCACAGATGATACTTGACAGTACGAGTGGGCTCTCCCTCAGGTAGGCTGATGTCAAGTAGAAGCACCACCCTGACAGGGAGGTGGCAGGAACAGATTGTGTTGGAGTGCATTGAGGTCTCCAGGATAGGGGTGGGAAGTGCAACAACTCCTCTTCTTAAACTGGCAAGGATGTGTTCTGTTCCCCTACCAGGCCCTTGTTGCAAGGCACAGGACTCTAAGTTCATAAAGACTTTCTCTTTTGATTCCGGGCCGTAGTGTGGCTGTGGGCCATGGCAGGCTCCCTGATGACTGCCACTAAAGTGGGTTTGGGGCAAAGCCTGTTCCTGGAGACCAGAGCAGTCAGGCTAAAGACTTGTCTGTCCTCTATTGCTGGGGCACTGCCAGTCTGTGTAGGGAGAACAGTTAGGCCCTGCTCTGCATGAAAGCCTGAGCAGCACAGGCTCACTTTCAGCAGGGGTGGAACCTTCACAAAAAGCACAAAAAACACTTTTGGCCAGTGTACACTTTCAGTACTTGCCAAAACCAGAGTGAGTCTGGGGGAGTGTCTGGTGGTGTACGAGGAAGGAATCCCCAGGTAGGGCAGTGTCTCACCACAGGGGCACAAGCTATATGGAACCCAGCATCTTGGTTCATGTCTGCTGGGAGTGCAGGCTTTTCTGCATGGCCACCTGGTTCTCTGTCCCCGGGAAGTTCCCAAACCACCACCAATTGTATTGCCCTGAGTTGGGGGGCAGAGGCACTCTGCAACAGTTTGGTGGTCAGTAAACTGTCAGAGGGGTGAGGGGGAGGAGAGAAGCCTTTCCACCTACCCTTCCCATGAGGCACCAAGTTCTTCAGGGTCAATCTCTGACAGACTTTTGCTACTTTCCTTTTCTTTCCTCCTCCAGCTTCTTCCCTTGGGGACTCTGACAAGTCTTGGCTCTCTTCCCTTCATTTTCTATTCAAAAGTTGTCTATTCACTGGTAACTTTAATCTTTCTGAGAAGAACTGGCATCTGATGTCACTAGTCACCCATCTTAAATAAATAAGAATTTTAATTTTAATCACCATTACCTGAATTAGTAAAATGACAGTTAACAAGTACTGGAACTTACAGAGTAAGGAAATGGAAGCCAAAACAACATGGCTAATAACCATGCACAGGTAGAATTCAAAGAATAAAAGGGTAGAGAGGGTCTTAAGCTGTATGTTTATTTAAGTGATGAAAATATATAATAATGTGTAAACAGAAGTGTAATATAAAAAGATATTGGCCAAGTATGGTGGCTCACGCCTGTAATCCCAACACTTTGGGAGGGGAGGCAGGTGGATCACAAAGTCAGGAGTTTGAGACCAGCCTGGCCAATGCAGTGAAACCCCATCTCTACTAAAAATACAAAAAATTAACCGAGCATGGTGGTGGGCACCTGTAATCCCAGCTACTCTGGAGGCTGAGGCAGGAGAATTGCTTGAACCCAGGAGGCAGAGGTTGCAGTGAGTTGAGATCAAGTCATCGCACTCCAGCCCAGGTGACAGTGCGAGACTCCATCTCAAAAAAGAAAAAGGAAGAAAAAAAAAAAAAGAAAAAAAAGAAAATAGTGAGACAAATGTCCAACTTTACTCATTTATAATTGGACTATAGTCAAATTATGAGAATGATGAAACATTTCATATCTAGAAAGAGGGGAAAATAATGAGATTATTTAACCTAAAGCAGTGCTATCTATGGCATTATTTAGGTAATGGTACATCCTGAAAGGCAGAAGCCCTGTCTTGGGTTTCACTCATTTCTTCCTCTGGATAGTGCTGTAAACATTCTCTAGAACAGTCTACTTGTATATCTTGAGCAAATTATTTAAACTCTGTAAGCCTCATTTTTCTCATCTGTATAATTGTGATGATAATATTCAGTCTTACAAGGTGCTGGTGAGGTTTCAATTATACAATGTTTGTAAAGCATATTAATAAGGCATTCAGTAGGGTATCAGAACAGAGTGTCTTGACTAGTACAGTAGAGTCTCTCGGTGGAAGGCATTCATGTTTTTCAATTAACACTCTTTATGTAGTTTTTAGTAAATGCACATATGCTGGGTCACTTTGCTTTTATACTTTAAGAGTCTTAGCAAGAAAACTCTAATTTTCTGCACATAACTTAACTGAGAAAGAACTCTCTTATTTGTAAATTTGTAGGGAAGTGATATCAGAGTTGGAGTGGTTGCAGGACTGGAACATTGAGATTTTAATACCTCAGAACGATAAGGAATGATAAAAAAAAAAAAAGAGGATTCAGAAAGCAAAACTGAATTAATGGGTATTAGTGACCTTCAGCCTGTGGAAAAATAAATTAAGAAAATAATTTGATATGTTAATCAAGTATGGGCTTCCTCTTCAATCCACCTAATTTTTTTCATGTAATAATTTGTAATAAGCTCATTTAAACTTCGACAATAAAAATCAAACATATACAATAAAAAATGTATAAATTATATTGATCATGCTAAATTTTCAAGTTGTTAAATAAATGTCTTGACTCAGTTTTATGCTGATGACATGTCTGAACACCAATTGTCAATCTTAAAGGTATTGAAATGAAACAGATTTTTCTTTCAGTTTTTTAAATTGGAAATGTTTCCACTTTATTTCAGTCTTTTTGAATGTACAGGCATACTCTAAAGTGGCTTCATGGGTTTATGTAATTAATAACAAGTCATATCATCAGAGAATAAAAATAAATCAATTTTCTTAATCACACTCTACAATATATTATTTTTATTTTCATTTTAAAACGTTAAGAATTATCAAATATATTTGGAAAAATCAGCTTGCTGAATTTTTCTTCTTATTTCTTTTTGTCAGAGTGAAACATTGGTTGGGTTGAAATGTAGATTTATGTTATCGCATAAAAAAAAACTGCTTGCAGAGTGTACTAAATAACAAATTAGATTAGTACTGTGAAGTGTGGGCACCTAAATATCACAAATAGTGCAATAAGGTTAACTTATTTCCCTTTCTTTATTTCGGATCACTTCTATATTTTCCAATGGCATTCTGAATTTCTATCACCCTTAAAACCAGGACAGTTGATACTGGCTGTAACTTTAATAAGAATGTTTTGTACTCAATAATTCATATCAGAAAAAATAACTGTCTAAAATATCAGACCCAGTCTCACTTCCCTGAACATGTTCTCTAAGTTGACGATGGCCTACTAATAACAATTTATGGAAATGAAAAATTTTTACTCAATTTACTAATATGGTAAGTAAGATTTTAGAAAATCATTTATGGGAGTCAAGATAAAAGAGGACTGACACTTGGTATATCCAGAATTCTAATATTTATACAATTTTTGGAGGCCAGACATCAACGAAATTGGAGAAAGTTCAGAACAAAACTCTGAACTTTAATTGTTTGAAATGGGGTTTGACAAAAATATGAGAAATGTTAGAATTGTTTGACTGGTTTGGCGTAAGGGAACACTTCCCAATTTTTTTTTATATTTTAAATTTGAGGCAAATAAAAGAGATTTTTTTTTTTTTTTTTCTTGAGAGAGTCTTTCTCTGTTGCCCAGGCCAGAATACAGTGGCATGATCTCGGCTCACTGCAACCTTGCCTCCTGGGTTCAAGCAATTCTCCTGCCTCAGCCTCCTGAGTAACTGGGACTACAGGCTCGTGCCACCATACCCAGTTAAGTTTTGTATTACACCACCATGTTGGTCAGGCTGGTCTTGAACTCCCGTCCCTGTGAACCACCCACCTTGGCCTCCCAAAGTGCTGGGATTACAAGCATGAGCCACTGCGCCCTGCCCAAAGAGAATATTTTTAAAAGCCAGAAAAAAAAGTCTCAGTAGTTTACTAATCCAAGAAACGGTTCTATTTTTTACTGAATGCAAAATAAGTATCAGTATTTCTTCTATCCTGCAAACTTTGTGCCAGTAACCATCAGTAACTGTACATTCTCTATGGCCCTCACCTTGAAGGCTGGACTACTTACAAGAATGATTGAGTGTAAAATCTAGATTTATTTATTTACATAAATATAGATTTATGTAAAATCTAAAGATAATTTAGATTTTACATAAAAACTAATCTATGCATAATAATTAATGAGCACTACATTTAAATTAAGCCTCAATTTAAAGATTTTTAAGAACTATAAACAACAACATGTATTTGATATCTTTCTTCATATTCTTCACTTTACCAATGTCTGCTGACATACCTCTCTAGTTTTCTTTCTTTTTTTTTTTTTTGAGACGGAGTCTTGCTTTGTCGCCCAGGCTGGAGTGCAGTGGCGCATCTCGGCTCACTGCAAGCTCCACCTCCCGGGTTCACGCCATTCTCCTGCCTCAGCCTCCCAGTAGCTGAGACTACAGGCGTGCACCACCACGCCCGGCTAATTCTTTTTTGTATTTTTAGTAGAGACGGGGTTTCACCGTGTTAGCCAGGATGGTCTCAATCTCCTGACCTTGTGATCCGCTCGCCTCGGCCTCCCAAAGTTCTGGGATTACAGGCGTGAGCCACTGCTCTTGGCTCTAGTTTTCATTTCAAGCCTTACTTAAAATGCTAAATTCAACCAAGTTTGTTGCTATATTTTTAATCTAAATATTTTTATAGATTTATACTGAGGTCTTTATTGATCACTTTAGACTGTTAGGCTTTAGGATATTTGTAGCATTTATTTTATTTATTACTCTTCTTCTTCTTCTTCTTCTTCTTCTTCTTCTTCTTCTTCTTCTTC
>NC_045443.1:82936344-82987220 GCF_002776525.5 Piliocolobus tephrosceles
TCTTCTTCTTCTTCTTCTTCTTCTTCTTCTTCTTCTTCTTCTTCTTCTTTATTATTATTATTATTATTATTATTATTATTATTATTATTATTATTATTATTATTTTGAGATGGTGTATCACTCTGTTGCCCAGGCTGGCGTGTAGTGGTGTGATCTTGGCTCACTGCAACCTCCACCTCCCAAATGGCTGGGACTACAGTCATGCACTACCATGCCAGGCTAATTTTTGTATTTTTAGTAGAGACAGGGTTTCACTATGTTACCAAGGCTGGTCTAGAGCTCCCTGCCTGCCCAGGTCTCCCAAAATGCTGAGATTACAGATGTGAGCCACCGCACCCAGCTTATAGTATTTGTTCTGTTATTGATTTACCCTAGTCATCTGCTTAGAATTAGAGAAATACGAAAGAAAGAAAGAAAGAAGGGGAAAGAGACAGAGAGAAAAAAAAGAAAAAACAGAAGGAGAGAGAGAACAGGAAGATCACATTCACCTCTGCTGTTTTCATTTTCTGTTCTCACTTCTTGGTACATGAGAGTAGAAAGATAGCCTTGATGATGACTGGACACATCAATTAACACTCTTCTTACTTCTCTGACACAGTGGCGAACTCCACGACATTAAGAGTGTTTATATGAGATGATTTGCAAATGTGTTTTGTAGATTAATTAGAAATGCAATTAAGCCATAAATCAGCAGATGCTACTGATTTGTGTAAATCTTCTAGTGAGATATTTTTCTTTAGTCTACATTGACTAGTCAGTGAAGAAGTTTCTTACCTAGGGAATATGTCCTCCAGCTGTTTTCTGATCAATGGCTGCTTTCACAGTCATCTTTATTCTTCAGATGAGGGTAGAAATACATTTTAAAAAACAGATAAATTATGTAAATCGTTATGGAAAGAGGATATATTTTGGGTCATATGGCAAATGCTTTTGTACAAAAATGTTGATTTGTAGGAACATTATGCCCTCCTATACTCCTAGAAACGTTGTAGGTATCTAGGACATTGTAGATACTCCTGAGTTCCTGTGTAGTGGCAAGTTAAATTGTTGGCCATCTTCTAAATATCTGTCTCTTCATCTCAAACTTTTTCAGAAGAAAAGTTTCCACATTAAAGAGAGTGTGAGCTGCAGAAATTTTCATTCCTCTCAGATCCAATTCCTTTTCATAACAAATATCCTAAGCTGAAATTCATAAGTAATATAGCTCATCTACAAATATAATTTATAAATCCAGATAATGTCCCATTGGTAATAAAAAAGACAAAAAGAAATGTACTAGATGATAAAAATGTTCTATATTTCAACACATGTAAATTCTTGGGAACAAATACACTAGAAAACATAACAAAGTAATTAGATGTCTATACCTAAATATAGAATTGCCAATAATGTAACAGTTAAAAATTGTAAACTAATACAGGATTTTTTTTTTTTTTGGCCAACTAAAATATAATATCATAAGTGTTTTTGATCAATGCCATGATTTTTTTTAAATGGTGAGCATGTCTTAAAGCTCCAGAAAAAAAAATAAAAGCTAAATTTCCTTATTATACAATAGTTTCATTCCTGGAAATATCAATTTGTATTAATATATTAAAAAATCATTAGTTTTTATTTGCGAAGTAGAGTTGGGTTCATGCAGCTGACATTCATAATAGGATTAGCATAGAACTACTAGACTTTTCAAAGAGGAAAATTTAACTTTCTGAGTTCGAGATAGCTCTCCTTACCCCTATCAACCACGTTGTAATGCTGCACGGAGGGGAGGACAACAGGCCTTAGAATGAAGATCATCACAGAGCAACCCAGCTTTAGGTTTTCTCATTGTCATCGTGGATCTGAAGTCCAAAATTAGCCTCCCACTTGGAATCACAGATTGACCCCCTTCCACAGCTTTTAGTCCGAAGTAATGAAGTTATTTAGGTCAAAACAGTTGTCTTTGAAAAATATGTATATTTCCTAAGATTCGAATACACTACTTGTTTTAAAATAAGTGGTAGTATATTGCTTTTCTAATGCTAGTAGGTTACCCAAATTAATAATTCTTTAATTACAGAATGGGGCCGGGCGCGGTGGCTCAAGCCTGTAATCCCGGCACTTTGGGAGGCCGAGACGGGCGGATCACGAGGTCAGGAGATCGAGACCATCCTGGCTAACACGGTGAAACCCCGTCTCTACTAAAAAACACAAAAAACTAGCCGGACGAGGTGGCGGGCGCCTGTAGTCCCAGCTACCCGGGAGGCTGAGGCAGGAGAATGGCGTAAACCCGGGAGGCGGAGCTTGCAGTAAGCTGAGATCCGGCCACTGCACTCCAGCCCGGGCGACAGAGCAAGACTCCGTCTCAAAAAAAAAAAAAAAAAAAAAAAAATTACAGAATGGAAGGAAACTGCTACTAAACCCAAGCATATCTGTCACTAACAGATAGGTGGCATGGTACAGAGGTTTGGGGTCTGACACAACTGTTTACAAATCTCAACTATGCAAATTACTGACTAATGTTCACTTTGTTACTTAATCACTCTAAAGTATTATCTTTACTTCATGAGGCTGTCATAAAGCTCAAATGAAACTTAATAAGTGGAAGCTAATATTTTTAACTCATCCTGTTCTGTTATAAAATAGCCCAGGAACAGAAATAGAGAGAAAAGGTCAAAGAGGAAATGATGATAGGAAACATAAGACAGAGACAAAGTAAGTTTTCCTGGGAGAGAATAAAGGGAGAGTGTTAAACTGGGTAAGGGATGATAAATTAAAATCAAATTCCCTTCTCAAAATTAAGATTTTTGTTTTTCTATTTACCCTAATAAAAAATGACTAGAAATGTTGTTGCTTATATGAAGAAGACCAATGGAAGGTTGTTCTCATCATTTATTATGTGAATCTAATGTGCATTCCTTTTTTAAAAAATGAGCTTAAGAGGAATAAAGATATTTGAGACATTCTTTTTTGTTAGATTAATATTGCTGTCATTTTAGTTGATATCACATCTTGCAGCATCTAGTTATCTGCTTAAATTTCACAATTCTAAATTGACATTTACAGTAAAAAGAAGATATTTTATGGAAATAGAAAAAATATGATATACAAATAAGCATATTGGTATTCAAATATATGTCAATAATTAAATGTTAACTAATTAGTTAATTTAAAATAATTATTAAATTATTAAAAATATTATTTTTATTCAGAAAAGCATTATGTATATCAAGAATTAATTTTGCTCTAACAATAACAATTAATCCTACCAAAAAATCCTGCAATTTACTAGAAAGAGAACTTTCATTGATTCATTAATTCATTTTAGCTTTAAAAAAAAAGTCTTACATTCCTACTTTATGTTATGCCCTGCGCTGAATGCTGGGAATCCAATGATGAGTAAGGTTACTATACTCATCCTTATGTAGGTAACACTCAATGTTAAGTACATTTTGTTTAGAAACAAAAAATGATAGATATTTGTTGTAGTTTATCCACATGCACATTATTTTCTCCTGCTTTTCTGATTTTGATTTTGGATTATGATATTATTCATGTGAGAACTAAGCATAAAATCCTTGTAGTCAATAAAACACATTTCAAAGGTAAAATAAGCTACTTACAGAAATAAAAAATAAATTCAGCCATTTTATATAAACTTTTTTGTTTGTTTTCAGAAGTAGAAAGTAAAATTGTCAAGTAATTTGCTAGCTATGTGTAGTGATCTACAAGATGAATTTGGCACAGCAGTCTACCAATTTCTTATAGACTATAGTGCAGAATAATTCCTACTTAAAAGTTATGAGGAAATTTCAAGGACTGTCAAACATCTTTTTTTTTTTTTTTTTTGTTTTTGTTTTTGTTTTTTTGTTTTTTTTGGAAATCCCGGCTTTTAGGTGTTAGCATATCATACTGTGATGACTCACCATGACTAAACCCTAAGATATTTTGGTTGAACTTTGCTCTGATGCTTGGAACTAATGATTCACTTCAGTGGCATAGATAGCAGTTTAAGGCCTCGAAACAAAACTGAAAAATAATACTAGTTTTCACATCAGCATTCACAGTAAGCTCTGAATCTTCACTCAAGTCAATCCAGAAATTGAGATGTGACATGGTTCCTGAGAGATCTGAAATTTTCCAGCTGACTAGTTTTAAATGGTAAATTTAATTTTACCCTTCAGTTAAATCTGAAATGATTTCATATTGAATAACACATGAACAACCGAATTGAAAATATACTAAAAATCATAGCTTTGGGCTCCCTGAAAATTTTTAGATTATTTGTTCTATTTTTAAATTTCAGTGAAAACCATTAGTTCAAGGACTATCTAAGAGATCACATGGAGATAAATATTTTAAAAAAGTTGCTGAAGTTCAAATGTAAATGGCCTAAGTATATACATGTTTCTGGAAACATTGCTGTTCATAAATATCTGTTTCATTCCAAGGAGCCTCTATAATGTGACCTCTTACTACATGTTCCTAAAATATATTATTAAATTGCTATTGTGTGTAGTTGTTCTCCTTGACAAACAATTAATTTTTGAAGTCTTACAATGTAGGCCAGGGTGTTAGGCACTGGAGTCTCCAAAATAATTGAGATATGGTCCCTGTCCTCAATTTGGTCACGGTCTAACTGGATTTAATAAGACAGACAAATCTGTCACTTGAAACTGATATTAAACAAGGACTTCCGCTGTATGTGGAACACACGTAGCTCACGTGTGAGCTACAAATGTTTACTCTTTCCTTAATTCCTCTGAAAAGGCAAGGTAAAAGTTATTCAGGCTCTTTAGGAAGTTTTAGACAGATCTAAATATTGGCATAGCAATAATAATAATAAAAAAACTACTAAAATTTTCTTCTGGTTCTTGGAACACCATGTTGTTTCAGGTTACAGCTACTTACTTTCCCTGCCCTTCTAGGGGACCTTGCTGCACAGGTTTATCTATGAGTCCAGAGACTCATGCTGTAGCTATGTGTCCTCAAGCCCAAGTGTACATTAAAATCACCTGGTGTTCCTTAAGAAGTACCCATGCTCAGACCCCCTCCAGGTTAAGTAAATCAAAATCTCTGCTGATGGAGATAGAGAATCACTGTCTGTTTTAAAATTCCCCACAGTGAGGATTTAAAATACACTGCTTTAGACATTTCCATATTTCCTAAACTGAATCATGTTACTAATGCACTCTAAAAGTGCACTAGCTATTGTGTAACAACATGAAGGCAATATGGAAAGCAGCTGAGTGTTTTGTCATGTTATAAATTACATAACTTTTACTTTAAATATCTCATCTGTCCTCTAAACCCAAATAGTCATGAAGGAATAGGTTAATCTCTTTAAATACAGCTGCAGTATTGGTACCTTAAGGTCTGCTTAGTCTAACCTTTCATTTGATGTAGGTATCACATCTATAACAGTTAAGACTCCTGCTTACACACTGATTGTTCACTGCCTCACAAGGCAGCCTATTACTTTAATGGAGATTTAACTATCAGAAAATTATTCTTTCTTATGTTAAACCAAAAAATTTTTCTCTATCATTTTACTTATTAGTCTTTGTATCAATTTTCTTGAGGAAATACATTCCAAGACCCTCAGTGGATACCTGAAACCACAGATAGTACTGAATCCTATTTAGGCTAGGTATTTTCGATCTGATAACTTAGTCAGTTATTCAGTGACTACCGATATACTGTACAAAGAGACGACTGACATAGCTGGAAAGATGAAACGGGACTACGTGAGATTCAATGACTACACTCAGAATGGCACATAATTTAAAGGAAATGAATTGTTTATTTCTGGAATTTTCCATTTCATATTTTGAGACCATGGTTGACCATGGGTAACTGAAACTTCAGAAAGAAAAACTGTAGGTAACAGTTGACTATTGTATATGGACTACACACATCTTAATTTCATTGATAACCCTTCAGATAACTGAAAACAGTTATCAGAACTTCTTTGTCTCTTTTGCATATGGGATATTCTTAGTAACTATTCCCTTTAGATGCCTGGTAGCTTAAAAAATAAGGTTGCAAATTTTCTGATACTTTATTTTTAAGTAGACAGGTCTTTACTTGAGTAACTCTAGGTGGACTTGTGCGTGAGAATGTGACTGTAACGATACTATGTGAATTCCAAAGTTAGGTCATTTAAATTAATGTAGCTTTCTTCTTGTTCATTGGAACATTTGCTGCTACATCTCTAATCCACTATGTAAGAAGTCCAGGTATACTGAGACACCCATGCTGGTGAAGCCACATGTAAATATCCCAGTCAACACTCCCAACTGAGCTCACCTTCCAGCCATCTTCACAAATGTACCCTCCAGATCAGCTGAATCTCACTGAGTTTTTGCAATCACTGCCACATGGAACAAAAGAAACCCCAGCTGAGCTCTGTCCAAATTCTCACTCATAAAATCATGAGTTATAATTATATGACTATTGTTTTAAGCTACTAAGTTTTGGGATAGTCAGTTACTTAGCAACAGACCTGACATGAGGTGGTGTATTTGTCGTAATATATCTTACAACATCTTTTTACACACCCACATGAGCAAAAATCAGCTAAAAACAATCTTGTATCTGTTTATATGCCAACGTCTGATATCACTTTAGCTTCATAGAGGCAAACATTGAGAAGTGGCAGGTGTTTATTTTTCTTATATTTCATCGTTCCATCAATATGCCTATCTGAAGTTCTGTGTTATGAACCTGAATTCTGGTTTACAGGAACAGAAAGGCAAGGAAGAAACAATGTCTTAAACCTTTAACATATTTTTCTGCACCTAATCTAGATAGTGAAAAGCCATTGTCAAATATTTTCTCAAATTACACAACTTAAAAAGAAAACGTGATGTCAAATATTTTCTCAACTGACCCAAATTGAAAATGTGAAAAGTTCATCAATTTTGCTTCTTTATTTTTGGTATTGATATGTATGCTATATACAAGGGGCCGGTCATGAATAAGTTAAATATCAGTTAAGTTAGTGAATAAAATGTCTCAAATTTAGTAAATAATGTTTAAGTTTTTGGTACAACCATTTTTACAAAATTTAGCAAAAATATTGTTATCATATGGGAGGTCGAATTTTACTTCCTAACTATATACTTTAGTGAATACACACACACAGATGTGTAAATATTAGGTTGGTGCAAAAGTAATTGCAGTTATTGCCATTACTTTTAATACATAACATGAAAAATGAATTTGTAGCAATGTTTTCTTATAGAACTATGTCTTCAATATATTTCTAACTGTACCACTAGATGGGGATATTTATTAGAAAGTTGTCTGCCTCTTATCCCAAAGAACTGCTTGAGTGGGAGGGAAAATATTTTTCCCATTATATATTCTTTTGGAAACATGAAAAATAAATAAAATATCTAATAACATTTTCTGAGTTGATCAACTCATCTAAGAGTGAGAAGACGTGAATATTTAAGCACTGTCAAATTTCAGAAATTTTTTTCTATTGCTCTTGAATAAAAAGTTTGAAACAATCCTCAGAAATACAATCTGAAAAGTTTTGGTTCCCTGGAACACATATCTATTACCAGTGCACAGATAACAGTGTCATGGGTGTCCAGAGTGTATGCATTCTATTCTTGAAAAAATAAATTCTAAAAAATTACAAAGCCAAATGACAGACTTTAGGAAGATAGATAAGAATGTTTTGTGGAACTTTTGTTAAAAGCATAAGCAGGTAATCAGCACAATTATAAGCAACCTGGCACCACGTTCTCAATAAATGAATAGTCTTTGCTAGAAACACACACTTTGATCTTTGTTCCCAGTAATTTGCATATAATTACTGCATTTATCATGTGGCCAAGAGATATTAAAAACATAATAGAAGGAGATAATGAATGAAATTGGACTGAAATTGAACTTTCTGGTCAAAAGACCCAGTACTGAGCAAACCTGCTTTAATCTAGAAAATGCCTACTGGTCAGAGTTACCTTCATTTGCTCAGTGAAGGACTGATTCTAAATCCATAATGAGTTTACATCCAGTTGAAAAAGAAGATCCTTGCCAAGTTGTATTAGTTTGTTTTCACGCTGTTGATAAAGGCATATCTATGACTGAGCGATTTACAAAAGAAAGAGGTTTAATTGGACGTACAGCTCCACGTGGCTGGGGAAACCTCACAATCATGGTGGAAGGCAAGAAGGAGCAAGTCCCGTCTTACATGGATGGCAGCAAAGAGAGAGTGAGGAAGATGCAAAAGTGGAAACCGGTGGAAAAACCATCAGATCTCGTGAGACTTACTACCATGTGAACAGTATGGGGTAAACCTCCCCCATGATTCAATTATCTCCTACCAGATCCCTCCCATAACATGTGGAAATTATGGGAGTACATTTCAAGATGAGACTTGAGTGGAGACACAGAGCCAAACCCTATCACTCCACCCCTGGTACCTGCCAAATCTCATGTTCTCACATTTCAAAACCAATCATGCCTTCCCCACAGTCCTCCAAAGTCTTAACTAATTTCAGCATTAACTCAAAAGTCCACAGTCCAAAGTCTCATCTGAGACAAGGCAATTCCCTTTTACATATGAGCCTGTAAAACCAAAAGCAAGCTAGTTATTTCCTAGATACAATGGGGGTACAGGCATTGGGTAAATACAACTGTTCCAAATGGGAGACATTGGCCAAAACAAAGGGACAACAAGGTTCATGCAAGTCCGAAATCCAGTGGGGCAGTCAAATCTTAAAGCTCCAAAATGACCTCCTTTGACTCCATGTCTCATATCCAGGTCATGCTGATGCAAGAGGTGGGTTCCCATGATCTTGGGTGGCTCCACCCCTGTGTCTTTGCAGGATAGAGCCTCCCTCCTGGCTGCTTTCACAGGCTGACATTAAGTGTCTGTGGCTTTTCTAGGTGCATGGCGCAAGCTGTCAGTGCATCTGCCATTCTGGAGTCTGGTGAATGGTGGCCCTCTTCTCTCAGCTCCACCAGGCAGTGTGCCAGTAGGGACTCTGTGTGGGGGCTCTGACCCCACATTTCCTTTCCACACTGCCATAGCATGAGAGCCCTGCTCTTGCAGCAAACTTTTGCCTGGGCATCCAGGCATTTCCATACATCTTCTGAAATCTAGATAGGGGTTCCCAAACCTCAATTCTTGACTTTTGTGTACCCACAGGCCCAACACCATGTGGAAGCTGCCAAGACTTGGGGCTTGCACCACCTGAAGCCAAGACCCAAGCTCTGCGTTGGTCCCTTACAGCCATGGCTGGAACCTCTGGGGCACATGGCATCAAGTCCCTAGGCTCCACATAGCTCAGGGACCCTGGGCCCAGCCCTCAAAACCACTTTTTTTTCCTAGGCCTCTGGACCTGTGATAGGAGGGGCAGCCATGAAGACTGCTGACATGCCCTGGAGACAGTTTCCTAATTGTCTTAGGGATTAACTTGGCTCCTCGTCACTTACGTCACTTACGCAAATTTCTTCAGCCAGCTTGAATTTCTCCTCAGAAAATGGGATTTTCTTTTCTAATGCATTGTCAGGCTGCAAATTTTTCACACTTTTATGCTGTTTTCCTTTTAAAACTGAATGCTTTTAACAGCACCCGAGTCACCTCTTGAATGTTTTGTTGCTTAGAAATTAATTCTGCCAGATACCCTAAATCATCTCTCTCAAGGTCAAAGTTCCACAAATTTCTAGGGCAGGGGCAAAATGCCACCAATCTCTTTGCTAAAACATAACAAGAGTCATCTTTGCTCCAGTTTCAAAAAGTTCCTCATCTCTCTCTGAGACCATCTCAGTCTGGACCTTATTGTCCATATCACTACCAGCATTTTGGGCAAAGCCATTCAACAAGTCTCTAGGAAGTTCCAAGCTTTCCCACATTTTTCTGTCTTCTTCTGAGTCCTCTAAGCTGTTCCAACCTCTGCCTCTTACCCAGTTCTAAAGTTGCTTCCACAGTTTTGGGTATATTTTCAGCAATGCTCCACTCTACTGATAACAATTTACTGTATTAGTCTGTTTTCACACTGCTGATAAAGACGTACCCAAGACTGGGCAATTTACAAAAGAAAGAGGTTTAACTGGACTTACAGTTCCACGTGGCTGAGAAGACTTACAATCATGGCAGAAGGCAAGGAGGAGCAAGTCCTGTCATACATGGATGGTAGCAGGCAAAGAGAGAATGAGAAAGATGCAAAAGCAGAAACCTCTGATAAAACCATCAGATCTCGTGAGACGTATTCATTACTATGAGAACAGTATGGGGGAAACCAACCCCATGATTCAATTATTTCCCATCAGTTCTCTCCCACAACATGTGGAAATTATGGGAGTACAATTCAAGATGAGATTTCTGAAGGGACACAGAGCCAAACCATATCACCAGCTAACCATTTATTCATCTATTCCTGTAATCACATAAAGCATACTCATTTAGGGACTACTATGTGAAAGGCAGTCATGTAAGCTGATGAATCCTATTCATTGCAAATTCAACACTGGAAGTATGAATAGAGTCTTTTGGAAAACAGAGGAGGAATAAATAGACAAAGAATGATGAGATTGGTAGTATAATGCCACATTTAGAGGGTGATATTCGAGCAGGCTCCAGAAGAATATTTAGGGGTGTTAGAGATAAAGGAAGTGTTAAAAACAATAGAAAAAAAAACTTTCACTGTATTAAATTGGGTGTGGATATAAAGATAAGCAAAATTTGGCTCACACCTGTAATCTCAGCACTTTGGGAGGCCGAGGTGGGCGGATCATGAGGTCAGTAGATCGAGACCCTCCTGGCTAACACGGTGAAACCCTGTCTCTACTAAAAATACAAAACAGCCAGGCATATTGGCAGACGCCTGTAGTCCCAGCTACTCGGGAGGCTGAGGCAGGAGAATGGCGTGAACCCAGGAGGCGGAGCTTGCAGTGAGCCGAGATCATGCCACTGCACTCCAGCCTGGGTGACAGAGCGAGACTCCGCTAAAAAAAAAAAAAAAAAAGATAAACAAAATTTAATAAAGTAAGATTTGAAAATAACATGTATGGTTTGGTCATCATGGTCTCTACTGAGATCCCAGCATGGGCAAATCTAGGTGGGAGACTCAATGGTGAGAGTTCTGTAATGGGAACTTTACTTATTATCTCTTGTTAACTTGGAATATGGTTTTTATAAGTGCCAGAACCTATAACCTGTAAACCTGAGGTGCTTTCTCACAAGACCAAAACTGCCAAAGTATTTTATTCTTACAATCTCCCGTGATATTTTCAATAGGATGGAAAAAGAAGAAATAAATGAATTTTATGAAAATATTGGGGACACTTGATGTCCAGATATGCCCACAAGAGAAGAGTCCACATAGAAAGAATCTCCACCTGGAAAGAGTGGAAGGGATTGGATGAGTGAATATACTCAGTAAGAAAGCTGAAACAGGCAATTTTTTTTTTTTTTTTAATTCTGGAAACACAGAGCAGAGAGCAACTGGATCAAGAACTGTTCTGTTAGTCTCTTATGATATAGACCTCTGTGATAATTTACTTTTAAAAGATGAATTTAATTCACCCAGTTAGAAATACTTATGATTTTGTCTGCTGGTCGTGGGAAACATATTTGCAGGAGAGGTTGTCGTGGCAGTAATGAGTACTAAAAACACACCATTTTCCCTTGCTTTAGGTTAGGGAGGCTCTTGAAACAGAGATTGAGTTTCTTAATTCTTGTATGATGAGGGAAAGTCTACATAAGAGGTGACTGGGGAAAAGGAAGCAGAGAAGTGCATTAGGATGGGAAATGAGAGTCAAACAGAAGCTTACAAACCTCAATTTTGTCTGTCTTAATGCTCTGCTTAGAGCCCAATACTGAAGTCTAAGAAAATATTTGGTCTGTCTGTCTCCAAAAGTAATGCTGTTTTCATTATTAAACTTGATGGGAGAAGGAAGTAATTACAACTAAAGGAGCAGAAGGAGAATAAAATATGTTTTACATTGGCAGAAAAACTGGTTATGTTAGCACTTTAGATTGGAACAAAAATGATCCAGAACAAAACTCATTCTTTTTTTTCCATCCCATAGATATCTACCCTACAAATATTTTTTTAAGTTATCCTAGTTCTAAGTCCTAAACTTTATTAATCTATTATCCAAAATTCATTGAGGTACTGTAGTAGACTTCTTAAGGAATCTACACTGGCCATACATCCCTTGCCTTGAAGTATTTATAATAATTGGTCATCTATTTGCTTTCCTAAGAGGACAAAACATTAACTCTTCCATTATTCCTTTGCCTTGTGTTAATCCCTCAAACACAAGTATTCTCAAGTGGAAGTCTCATTCACTTCTGGCATCTTAATAGCCATCTGTGTAGCTACACTTTTAACCACAATACTATATAAGAAAGGAAATGCTATTGGAATGAATATCTTAGAAAAGCATATAAAAATTGATATTTTCAACTGCTTTACTTCTAACCTTCATTTTTTTAATAGTGAAGAAAAAAATATCACTTTGAAATAATGGTTGTCCATTTACATCGTTCACACTTTTCATCCCCTTCCCAAACTCTCTTGATAATACAAGACATGAGATTTAGTTCCTGTACTGTGAGATAAGACCACTAACCCTTAATAGAAGAACCAAACTAATTCTTACAAGAACCTGAAGAGTCCAGAAACTCCAATGAAGTTAAGAATAATAAGAAAGAAAAAAGGATGAGATAGAGCTACTTAGTGGGATTTATAGGCCACATATTAAAACTAAAAATCTTGATTTCCTGGTTTGGGATTTTACAAATGTTTATGTCTGTAGACAGAAAGTTAACAAATGACCTTCTATAGGGCTGATACAATTATTTTTTCTAAGATAATGAACTTGCTATTTGATACCACTGCCAATTTTAAAAATAATCTGCTTGTCTGAAATATCAGAATAATGATTAAGCACTACATCTTCAGAAATCTAAGATAATTTGATATTGACAAGCATTTGTTACTGGTACAAAGTATAATGAGTCTGTATTTGATGTTAGAAAATCTGCCATTAGTAGTTAGGCCATCATTGTAACAACTGTTTGACAACAGAAAGAGCTTATTAGTATTAATTCTATTTGGCTAAAGTATCAACTAATCCTGAACCAATCAGCCAACTAACTAAAAGGAAACATAAAAATGCAAAGTTCTTTTCTTGCCTTTTCAGTATAATTTGAAGCCATCAAAATTAAATTGAATGTTATAATTAAAGCACATTACACAAGTGTGTTTAATAAAGACTAAAATTCTCTATTAAAAGTGAACAGGAACCAGAGAAACATTTATAATGCAAAATAACTCTAAACTGACAACAGTAAACTGCTGTTGCATAGAAATTGGAAAGTGATATTGCTTAATGTCAACAAAGGAGATGCCAAATACCTTCTTTAAAGAGGCTTGAAAGAAATAATTTACCATGGAAACTCTGCTCAATTCCAGAGACTGCATGTGCTTTCATCCAGTGAGAAAACCTGTGAGATTCCAACTCTCTGTAGAATGCGAGAGGAGTAAAATGGCTGTCCTCATTTCCCACATTAATTTTAGCAATCCAGAATTTACTGTGGAGTGTTCCACTGAACAAGTAGCTATACAAAAATTGAATAGGTGTATCTAAGAAACAACAACTACACAGACAACCAAAGAACACTTGCTCAAAGAAGTCTGGGAAATGATGAAGTGAACAACACTAAACCCCACTGCAGGATTTCATAGAGCCTTTAACATTGGAGATGCCCAGAGAAGCTCCAAGAGGTGAATGCAGTTCTTACCAGTTCCCAAAATTTGCTTGACAAAAGCAAACCCTCTTTTTTGCATAGGTCATATTATGGTATTAGGACTCACTGGAAAATATTAATACAATCAGAATTTAACTAAAAACAAGAAAATTTAAATTTATATAAATTGCTTCTTTGAGTTTTAGATTTCTAAGAAATACAGCAAAGATAAAAACTATGTAATATGCATAAACTCTTTTCTTGTTTATGTACTTATACCAAATTTAACTCAAGTTTCTTACCTCATTGATATGGGATGGGCAACAAGGAAATCCCAAATTCCTGGAAAATTGCTTGATTGTATAGCAATAATTTATTAATTGTCTTTAACATAGGTGTGTTATCCTTCCTGTAGCATAGTGTCCAAGAATGCTACAGTGGGATGCAGTCTGGATTTGCATCTTGGCTCAGCTACCTACAGTTGTAACCCCTTGAAAAACTTATTTAATGTCTCTACACTTCTTTTTCTTCACCTGTGAAATGAGAATAATAATAATGTACCTATATCATAGGTTACTGAAGAGACATCAAATATATTTGTATGTCTGTGTGTGTATAAGTATAGCTATAGGTATGACTTACAGTTGTTTTAAAAGAATATGTAGCACTAACTCCTCAATCAATTAACTCCACATTTTTTTTTTTTTTATCCTCTTACATTAAAAGTTCACACAAAAGTCAGACCCAAAGAGCTAACTCCTAACCTTGGCACCTCCTAACCTTTAAAGAGCATCTTCAAATAAGGTACTCCCAAGTACTACTTGAAGAGTAAGAGTAAAGTAAGAGACTGTAGAGGGCCTCTGAGTCTGAAACCCCCTGCAAAAACTTCAAGATAATGTTACTCTATACAAGCTTTTTCAGAATGATCTGTTCACTTCCACTGATGCAGCAAAGAACCTTGTCCACCTTAGGACAAAGAATAGCTATACAGTTGCACATCCTCTAGTTGTTTTAGGTCTGTGATACTCTCTGATGTCTACCCTTGAATCCACTCAAGTCATTTCCTCCCTGAGACAATGAAAATTAGAAGAAATAGGGTGTGCATGTGATCAATATGTTCCACCATCTTCTTTCCTTGGGAGCCGTTATTTCAGGACAAGGAGACTTCTGTTTTGTCTTTCTGTTTCTCATCTAAAGTTTCCATGGTTGTTGGCCTAAAATAATTCTAAAAGTCCTAAAAGATATGCATGTTTCTTTTATTGTGACCTTAAGGGAATTCTTAGAGACAGTTACCTTGTACTACTCCTTTTCTCTCTGAAACTCCCAATTCTTCTCCTTTAAACTTGTGTGTGCTGTGCATAAAATCTGTGAAGAATAAGAATAGTGGTTTAAAAATATTTCAGCTGTTCCTAATATGTAAAATAGTGAAATACCCCTCCTTTACCTCTTTATTTTCCTTCTCCTTTAAGGAGTAGATTTTTTCTAAATTTCATTTTGGGATACTTTGGGCATTTTTTCACAAAACTTAATTATAAATCTAGTGATAATTACTTTTGAAAGACAATGAAAAATAGAAACTTAAATTTCTAGAAAACATGGCATTTTTACTGACTATTCCAAATGTTATGCTATACTTTTGAGAAAATATATATTTTTTTCATCAGGTTATTGAGATTCTCAGTATCGGAAAATTACTAAAGAGGAAGCAGTATAAGCAATTGACATTTCCTTCTGGGGATTTTGCCCAGGATTTAGGAAAATGAATGAGGCATGTGAGAAACATTAACAAGGGAGTGTTAGCATATTATAGAAACATAACTATGCATTATTTCCTAAAACTACTACAAATTTTAAAAAGTAGATATTTTAAGAGATAAAGATATAAGCTCACTGCAGCATAAAAGATGGTAAAAACCTGTTATCAAACTCCAAATATACTAAGAAACAGCAGTGGAATGAGTAATTCTCTCATGAGAAAAAAGTGAGCCGTTATTACTGATCAGTTCAGCTTTTGTGTGCCCGTTTAACCTTCTACTTCCTCTCCTCTTTCCACAGTGGGAACTGGAAGGGAATTGAAGTATCTGGGGCACCTGTTTCTCTGGTAATGTAACAGCCTATAATTTCCACTAGGGCGAGATCCTCATCAAAACTCAGGGCAAAGCTATTTTGCCTGCAGTTTCTGAGCCATTGATCATGTCCTTAAATATGACCTGCTTCTATGAGATTGCTTTTGAGGATGATGAAAGCAGAGCTTATTTCATGGCAACTGTGCCTGCTAGATGATAATAACTAATTTTGAGCTAAACAAACAAACAAAATACTCTGTAATAAAATATACAGCATCTTTTTTTCTTGTTGGATTCATGAAAAGCCAGTACTCCACATTTGAGAGGTTTAAAATCAGAGCTGACAAATGCAGGATTTTAATTGAAGTATTTTATGTAAATATTAGTATACACTTTTCCAGATAGGGAATAAGGTTCTGTTAGGATAATTTCAGTTCTTTAGGAACTGTTCATCTTACATCATCATTTTAATTAGAATAAAGACATTCTTTATGTGGTATTCATTGTAAGTAAATTAATAATTTTTCTTTCACAGTTTATATGTACTGTTGGTTGTATTATTCTGAAAAGCTTCTACTAAAATTCAAGCTGCCATTATGTATATATTTTTTAAATGAAACCTCTTCCATTTCTTACTTGTATGTAACAAAATACCAACGCCTGAAAAAGCTGTGAAAAACTCTTTTAATACAGTACAATTAAATATGGTTATCCAGGAAATAGGTGAACATAAATTTTAAAAAGTGCTTAAGCCTAGAGAAACATTCTTTTTCTACAAAAGTCTTGAAAGTAGCCCTGAGGAGACAAATGACTGGACATCAGTCTATTATCATTTGGAGAATGTGACATAAGCTCTAGTTTTATTTCCTTTAGAGTTGAAAAATGATCTTCATTTTCCCTGATCTCCTTCACAGTTTATTCTCTTGTAAGTATAAAATGTATGTTTTAAAAATATTGTTTAGCTTTAGTATCTGGCCACTTGACAATATGAATTATAACTCACAGTATAAAATAGTGTTTTTCCTGGCCAATCAGAGAAAAAAGAGACAATTAATGCCTCTATTTCATTTCACTGGGGGCTGGTGAAAATTAAATGCAATAAAGGCTGTAGCTCTAAATGGACATGATCAGGTACAATTGCATTGGAAAGGAAGAGGATAATATTAATGAAAAGCACATTTTTTATTAGGGGATTCCATTGCTAAATGCTAACACATTTAAAAATAATAAACTCTGTTTATACACAAATATATGCTACCTATATCTTTTAAAAATGTTTTTAAATTGTCATGGCTTATTGGGTATAAAGGGACACCTCTTGTGACAATTATAAAATCTCCCAGTTAAATATGAATTATGTGCAAAGAAAAAGTATGTTTTGCCTCCGTACTTTATAGATAATGGCAAAAAAAAAAAAAAAAAAAAAAAGAGAGAGAGAACCCATTAATTTAGAAAATAGACAATGAGATGCTCTCCAATTAAATAGAAAGTTTCAGGAACTGGACCTTTGCTTCTCTCCTGCCCATCCCAAACATGTGGATGAATGAACTCAGTGCATTAAGGATTTGAATTTAGTCTATGGTAATTTAGATAATGGAAAATAGAAATGTGCAATGGTACCTGAAACATATAACTCTAGGGAAAAAAAACATTTATAGTGCCAAAAGTAGTAGTCTCCATTTGGAGACATTATTACTTGATGTATGTATTTTGCCAGGATTGATTTTACTAAATTACAGTTTTCAATTTTTCTATATTAATAGAGATACCTCATTAGGCAATTTGGTGTGCTTAACATGTACTATGACTAATACTGTTAATGCTTTCAAAATTGGACATAAACACTGGGAGATACTCATCTAAATAGACTTAATCATAATTTAATTACTGTATGCTAAGGCACACCCATTACAAAATTCAGACCCATATAGGCCAAATAATAGATTACAAATACAGTGTGATCATGCAAGACTGAATAATAAACTCACTTATAGATGATTGAGAAAACATATTCAGAAAAATTCTTAGGATAGTTGTAATGGAGAGGAAAACTTCACTTTCTAAATTTAGAATCTTAATTTTCCAGTCTCCTATTTTTCTAGTTTGATGATTGATGAGCAACCAATTGTACTTTTGGCTCCCAGAATATAAATAGAAACTGATGATAACATATCCTAACTCTTGCAGCTTCAACAATTGGATACTCAATTTCTTTTTTCTATGATAATAAAATTAATAGAAAGCGACCAAAAATTTTTTAATCACTAATACTTTACTGCAATAAGCACAATTTCTGATGGGAGGTGCTCATTTGCCATGGAGAAAATTAGCTCCCAGTTTTTCCAGATCACAAATCAATCTTTCTTGTGACAGTAAAAGGTTTGACCTTCTTAGCAAGTTGTGGGATAAGAGGAGTCTATTGTGAGAACACAGGTTTAAATATATTCAAGTCCAGATTGTTCTACCAAAAATATTTTTATGTGAGTTCAGTGAGAAACTGTTTCAGATTAAGCTCATGCTTTCAATTTAGCTCCACAAATGTTTATAGAGCTCATAGTGTTTCTAAAGCACAATACTGGGGATTAAAATCAGTTCCAGGCATCAGGGTATACGACGCTTGAACCAACCATGATCCTTCAGAGTTCTCTTCTTTAAAACAAAGCTTACTATATGAAGATTATAATCCACAGATACTTAAGCAAAAAGGGGATGCAAAAAGCAAGTAAGGTCAAGGACATTACTCCAGTGCTTCACATTGCTCTCTGTACACAATCTAAAATTTTTACCTTGAAGTACAACTTACTCCAGGGCTTGGTTTCCCAACTTACTCCAGAGCTTGGTGCCCCATGTGGGGTCAACCCACACGTCTGCCCTCCTGTTTATTATTTTTCCTTTCTATTACCTTTCGTGAATCCTCTAGATTAATCATATTCTTTCATTACATGGTTCATTCAATACCACTCATTAGCTGTAAAAACACTTCCTTCATTTTAAGATCCAGATGAGGTAATATGTCCTTTGAAACCTCTTGTTTCCTCGGGGAAAGTTGCCCCATTCTCTACATTTCTGGAGTTTATTACTTATAGCACTGTAACTGTTTATCATATTATGTTGTAACTTAAAGTACGTAAGTTTGTCTCTTGAGAGCAAGAACCTCGTATTATTAATCTTCATATATTTAGTATTAAGAATATCAAGCATATATTGTTCAAAAAATGTTAAATGTTCATTGAGGATAAGATTTTTTTTTCTGGAGGGAATCTCATGAGCTAGTCAAAAAAACAAGCATGAAAAGAAACAAACAGAAAAGACTACAACACAAGAGTAAGAGCTAACTTTTACTATGTCCTTACTCTATGCTAATTACTGTACTAAAGTATTTTCAGGAATTATATTGAAACTTCATGCCAGTTTCAGAAGTAGGTATTATCACTATATCCATTTTATATATTGCACTGTGCTCTCACATGACATTGACATTTCCTTGTTAGTTGTCTCTCTAATCCACGTTAGACTGTAAACTCTTTGACTACATGGACTATATCTGGTCCTGCTTCATCCTTAGAATCTTATATGGTGCCTAACACCTAATCAATAATCAAAATACTGGTTGATGCATTTGTTAAGGCATTCATGCATGAATCAAAGGATTCTTTTTGCCCAGTATTTTAAAGATTATGACAACACATGCTTATGTAATGCTTTCGTTGTGCCAGATGCTGTTCTAAGTGCTTTACAAATATTAGCTTACCAAACCCTCACCGCACCTTGGGAGCCAGTTTTTGTCCCAGTAAACTGAGTAATATTTTACAGATGAATAAACTGAAGCACATATAGGTACAGCAATTTGGCTAAGGCCATATAGCTAGTTACCTATTGTGGATAAGGCTCTTAAAGTTGAACTGAGTTAAAACCTAGACTATGAAATCAGCCATGAAAAATCTACTAAAATGACAATTTAGAGACTGTTAATAGTTTTAAGTGGTTTAATAATCATTTTTCACCTTCCTTATCTGGTGAACCCTTAGCTTATTTGGATCAATTTTCTTAATTTTTACTCATCGCTAACCTGTGCTGTAAGCTTAGCTCTCCTTTGTTGATACAAAGAACATGCTTTCTACATATTGCACGTCGTGATTTATCTTTGAAATTTCTCCTTAAAAAAATAGAATATTTGTTACAATAGCCCAGAATTTAGGGTCTGTCTATCAACTGCCATTCTAATTTCTTTTCCTAATTAGTATTGAATAAGTTCGTGAGTATTGGAAATAGCCAGAAATAAGATCTTAAGGGGAAAAATCTTTCATGCACATTTACAACATTGTTCAAAATTTATTTCTCCAACAATTTCTTTTTCTTAATTTGTTCCACAAGTGTTTGGTTTTGAAATATATTTATTTGATATAGATAAAATTCTATGTATTTAACATGTAAAAAAAGATGTCTTATGGGACATATACATTGTAGAATGATTAAATCTAGTGAATTAACATATATATCACCTCACATAATTATTATTTTTCTTGTGAGAACAGTTAACATTTGCATTCTTCAGTGTATCTTCATATACTATAGTCATTATGCTGTAAAACAGATCTCTTGAATTTCTTTCTTCTATCTAACTGCAATTTTGTACCCTTTGACCAACTTCTCTCCCTGGACCCTGTCCAGTATAACTTCCACAGACTCTTGTAAACACCATTCTACTATCTGTTTGTATGAGATCAACATTTTTAGATTCTACACATAAGTGAGATCATGTGAGATTTGTGTTTCTGTGCCTGGCTTATTTCACTTGTCATTCATGTTCATCCATATTGTTACAAATGACCGAATTGCCTTCTTTTTATGGCTGAATTGTATTCCATGTGTTACCACATTTTCTTTATCCACTCATCTGTTGATAGACACATAAATTGATTCCAAATCTTGGCTATTTTAAATAGTGCTGAAATAAACACTGGAGAGTAGATGTCTCTTTACATACTGGTTTTGGATCCTTTGGATTTATACCCTATAGTGGTGTTGCTAGATCATATGGTAGTTCTAGTTTTAATTTTTTGAGAAACTTCTATACTGTTTTCCATTGTGGCTGTACTAATTTACATTTCCACCAACAGTGTGCAAGTGTCTCTTTTCTCCATATCCTTTCCTAATACTCATTTTTTAAGTTTTTAATAATAACCATTCTAACAATAATGAGGTGATTCTTCATCACCTCATTTGGTTTTGATTTGCATTTCCTTGATGTTTAGGCATGTTGAACATTTCTCATATATCTGTTGGCCATTTGTGTAGCTTTGTTTAAGAAATGTCCATTCAGGTCTTTTGCCCATTTTTAATTATTTGTTTTCCTGGTATTCGGTCGTCGAGTTTATAATATATTTAGGATATTCCCCTTATATGATATATAGTTTGCAGATATTTTCTCCCATTCTGTAGATATTATATCTACTCTATTGATTGTCTTCCTTCTTGTGCTAAACATTTTTGTTTGATATAATTTCATTTTTCTATTTTTGCTTTTGTTTTCTCTGCTTTTAAGGTCAGATCCAAAAAAATATTACCCGTACCAATGTCATGGAGCATTGCACCTATGATTTCTTCTAGTAATTTCGTAGATTCAGGTCTTATATTTAAATTTTAAATTCATTTTGAGTTGATTTTGTTTATGGTATCAGATAAGCGTCTAACTTCATTCTTCTGCCTATGGAGATCCAATTTTCCAGAGCCATTTATTGAAGAGACTATTCTTTCCTCATTGTGTGTTGTTGGCACCTTTTTGAGAAAATAATCGGCTATGTAAACATGAATTTATGGGGTTTCTATTCTGTTTCATTGGTCTATGTGTCTTGTTATGTCACTACCATGCTGTTTTGAGCCATCCTTGCAGCCCTGGGATGAATCTTACTAGATCATGGTGAATAATATTTTTCATGTTCTATTGAATTTAATGTATTGTTGAATGTGCTATAACTTTATAGTATGTTTTAAAGTCAAGTAATGTGATGCTGCTCAAGATTGCTTTGGCAATTCAGAGTCTTTTATGGTTCCATATAAGTTTTAGGATTTTTTTTTACTATTTTTGTGAAAAATGCGTCTGCTATTTTGATGGAAATTGCACTGAATCTGCAGATTGCTTTGGGCAATATAGATATTTTAACAATATTAGTTCTACTCCATTAACGTGGATGACTATTTCATTTATTTGTGTCCTTTTCAATTTCTTTCATAAATGCTGTATAGTTTTCAGTGTAAAGATTTTTCACCCACTTGTTTAACTTTATTACTAAATTTTTTTTTGTTTGCTTTTTTGTAGCTACTGATAGTTTGCTGTTAATATACAGAAACACTGCAGATTTTTGCATGTTAATTTTGTATTTTACGTCTTTATTGAATTTGTTTATTAGTTTGAACAATTTTGTTTTTCAGTGGCGTTTTATATTTAGGGTTGTATAAATGTAACACAATGTCATTTGCCAACAGGAATAATTTAACTTCTCCCTTTCCTGTTTGGATGCCTTTTATTTCTTTCTCTTGCCTGAATGCTCTAGCTAAGACTTCCAAAACTATGTTGAATAGAAATGGCAAGAGTGAGCATCCTTGTCTTATTCCAGATTTTATATGAGAGCTTTCCATTTTTTTTTCCAGTTGACTGTGAATGTTAGTTGTGGTTTTGCCATACATGGTCTTTATTATGTTGAGATACATTACTTCTAAACATAATTTGTTTAGTTTTTATCATGAAAGGATGTTGAATTTTGTCAAATGCTTCTCTGTATCTGTTGAACTGATCATTCTTGTCCTTCATTCTCTTAATATGATGTGTCATGATTTTTATTTGGGTATGTTGAGCCTTCCTTGGATCCCTGGGATGAATCTCACTTGAACTGGGTGAATAATCTTTTTAATGTGCTGTTGAATTCAGTTTTCTAGCATTTCGTTGAGGATTTTTGCATTTATATTCAACAAGGATAGTGAATTATCATTTTGTTTTTGCTATATCTTTGTCTGGTTTTGATATTATGGTAATTATGGCCTTTTGTTTTCCAGTTTGCTTCCTCTTCAGTTTTTTGGAAGAGTTAAGTCATCAGGTTCTGTGATTTTCTTAGATGGGAGACATTTTATTACTGATCCCATCTCCTTACTAATTATTGGACTGTTCAGATATTCTCTTTCTTCATGATTCAATTTTGGTAGTTTGTATATATCAAGGAATTTATCCATTTCTTCAAAGTTACACAATTTTTGGCATATGATTGTTCACAATAATATCTTATGATTCTTTGTATTTCTGTGGTATCAGGTATAATGACTTCTTTATATCTGAAATCTTATTTGAGTCTTCTCTCTGCATTTCTTAGTGTAGGTAAAGGTTTGTTCATTTCATCTCATTAATAAAACAACTCTATTTTCTTGATCTATTCTATTGTTTTCCTAGTCACTGTTTCATTTATTTTCTCTCTGATCTTTTTTACTTTCTTCTTTCTACTAATTTTAGACTTAGTTTGTTTCTGTTTAATTACTTTAAGTGCAACATTATATTATTCATTTGAGATTTTTCTTCTTTTTTGATGTAGCATTTATTACTACAAACTTTCCTTTTAAAACACTTTTTGCTGTATTCCACAGGTTTTGGTGTATTTTGTTTCCATTATTACTTATCTCAATAAATTTTTAAATTTCTCTTTTAATTTCTATATTGGTCCATTTGTTCAGAAGTACATTGCTTAATTTTCATTTGTTTGTAGATGTTCCAATGTTCTTCCTGTTTATTTCTAGTTTTGTAACATTGTGGTGAGAAAAGATATTTAATATGCCTTCACAATTTTAAAATTTGTTAAGACTTGTTTTATGGCCTAAAATATTATCTATCCCAGAGATTCCATGTATTATTTACAACAATATGTACTCTGGAGCTGTTGAATGCAGTGTTCTGTAAATGTCTGTTACATGTATTTGTTCTAATGTGCAGTTTAAATCCCATGTTTCTTTGTTAATTTTCCATCTAGCTGATTTGTCTAAAGCTGGAGAGTGGGGCATCGAAATCCTCAACTACTGTTGTATTGGAGCCTATTTCTCCCTTTAAAGCTAATTTGCTTCAGATATTTCGGGTATACTGTTTTGGATGTGTATATGTTTAGAACTGCTGAATAGGCCTATTTGTCATTATATAATGAGTTTCTATGTCTCTTTTCAGAGTTTTTTCTTAAAGACTATTTTATCTAACGTATGTATAACTATTTTTCTTTTCTTTTGCTTTTTATTTCCTTGGAGTAGTTCTTTTTTAAAAATATCTCTTTACTTTCAGTCTTTGTGTGTTCATGCAGGTGAAGTGAGTCTCTTGTAGGCAGCAGATAGTTGATTTTGATTGTCTATCCATTTAGCCATTATATATCTTTTGATAAGAGAATTTACATCATTTAAATTCATGGTTATGACTGATAGGTTAGGACTTATGACTGTAATTTTGTTAATTGTTTTCTATTTGCTGTGTAGACCCATTGTTCTTTTCTTTTTTTCTTTCTGTTTGTCTCTATTTGTGGTTAAGTGATTTTTCTTTCATGGTATGTTTTAATTTCTTGTGTTTTATTTATTTTTTCAATCTACCATAGGTTTTGCTTTGTGGTTACTATGATGCTTACAATAAACATCTTATAGTTAAAATAGATTATTTTAAGCTGAAAATAGCTTAACTTTGATTGCCACAATGAAAATCTCTATGCTCGGCCAGGCGCGGTGGCTCAAGCCTGTAATCCCAGCACTTTGGGAGGCCGAGGTGGGTGGATCACAAGGTCAGGAGATCGAGACCATCCTGGCTAACATGGTGAAACCCTGTCTCTACTAAAAATATAAAAAATTAGCCGGGCGTGGTGGCGGGCGCCTGTAGTCCCAGCTACTCGGGAGGCTGACACAGGAGAATGGAGTGAACTTGGGAGGTGGAGTTTACAGTGAGCCGAGATCGCACCACTGCACTCCAGCCTGGGCGACAGAGCGAGACTCTGCCTCAAAAAAAAAAAAAAAAAAAGAAAATCTCTATGCATTTGCTTAATTGTCCACCTAACATTTACAATTTTTAATGTTATCACTGTAATCTTTCTATATTGTATATCTCTTAACAAATTACTGTAGTTATTATTTTTAGTTTTGTCTTTTAATATCATTTATGTTAAAGTTACAAGTGATTTACACACTACCATTTACAGTATTAGAGTATTCTAAATTGTTCTTGTACTTACTTTTTCCAACTAGTTTTATACTTTCAGATATTTTTGTCTTACTCATTAGTGAGTAAGCTATTTCTTCAGCTTGAAGAACTTTGTTTGGCATTTATTATAGGACAAGTCTGGTGGTGGTAAAATCCCTCAGCTTTTGTTTATCTTCTTTATCTCTTCCTCATTTCTTTTTTTTTCCATTTTTTTTTTTTTTTTTGACAGAGTGAGTCTGGCTCTGTTGCTCAGACTGGAGTGCTGTGATGAGATCATGGCTCATTGCAGTCTCTGCCTTCTGGGCTTAAGCAATCCTCCCATCTCAGTCTCCCAAATAGCTGGGACTACAGATGTGTACCACCATGCCTGACTAATCTTTTATTTTACTTTATTTTTTGGAGAGATGAGGTTTCTCCATGTCATCCAGTCTGGTCTTAAACTCCTGGACTCAAGCTATCTGTCTATCTCAGCCTCTCAAATTGCTAGGATTAAAGGCATGAGCCACCATACCCTGCCTCTTCATTTCTCAAGCACAGATTTGCTAGGTACAGTATGCTTGCTTGGTAGTTCTCTTCTTTTTTTTTTAACTTTTAAGTTCAGGGGTACAATTGCAGGTTTGTTACACAGATAAACTCCTGCCATGGGGATTTGTTGTACAGATTATTTCATCACCCAGGTATTAAGCCTAGTGCCCATTAGTTATTTTTCCTGATGTTCTACCTCCTCCCATCCTCCACCCTCCAAAACGCCGCAGTGTGTGTTGTTCCCCTCTATGTATCCATGTATTCTCATCACTTAGCTTCCACTTATTAGTGAGAATATGCGGTATTTGATTTTCTGTTCCTGTGTTCGTTTGCTAAGGATAGCTGCTTCAGCTTCATCCATGTCCCTGCAAAGGACATGTTCTCATTTTTTGAGCACTTTTAATATTTTATCCCACTGTTTTCTGGCCTGTAATGTTTCTTCTGAGAGTCTGATGCTAGGTGTATTAAAACTCTCTTGTATGCTACTTGCTTCTTTCCTTGGGCTCCCTTCAGAATTTCTTTTTCTGTCTTTTATTTTTGAAAATTTGATTATAATATGGCTTAGGCTAGTATTATTTGAATTTAACCTGATTGAAGACCTTTGACATTCCTTGATCTGGATATTTACATTTTCTAAAGATTTGAAAGGTTGACAGATATTATTTCAATTCCAGAATTTGTTTAATTTTTTTTAAAAAATATTACTATTACTATTTCAGTCTCTCTGTTAAATTTCTAATTCTGGCCATTTACTTTTATTGTTTCACATTGCTTTGAATTATTTATCTGTATTTACTTGAAATACATTGAATGTCCTTTAAACAGTTATTTTGGCTTCTTTGTCAGACCATTCATACATCTCCATCTCTTTGGAGTCAACCCCTAGCACTTTATTTTATCTCCCTGGTTATATCATGTCTCCCCAATTGTTTTTGATCCTTATAAACATTCTTTGATGTCTACTGATTTGAAGAAGTAGGTATTTATGAAAGTCTTGCATCTGTCTTTGTCTGAGAATGCCCTTCAACAGTAAACCTGTTCAGAGATTCTGAGCAGATCATCTGGTGTGATCCCTATACCAAGGACCACTGTGGCCTTTTCAATGCTATGGAATGCCCTAAGCTGAGGACCACCATGGCTTGCATGGGCCAGGGCTGGAATCTTATGACCACTGAGACTGATTTAATACTAAGGTGTTCTTGAAGCCTACTGCTGCTGAGTACAGCATACTGCTGTGGTTTTACAGGTACCCAAGTCTCTCATAGTTGGCTGTGGTGATGAAAACTATAGATGGAGCTCATTTTGCAGGAACTGTGGGTTCCTGTATGGCATTGGGGCACATCTGGCTCAGTCCACTGGTATCAACCTGGAGTCAGAGGCCATGGGGAATCCACCTGATGCTGGGTTTTACTGTGGCAGGCCCAATGTTAGATTTCAAGGGAAAATCCTATGCTAACTTTTCTCTTTCCCTTATTTCTTTCCACATTGTGCTGCTTGAAAGTGGTGTAAAGGGTAATGTGGGTAATGTAAAACTGTTCTTTCTATTCTCTTCAAGGCATTTAAAAAAATTATTATGCTATATTCAGGTACTTTCATCTCTCAGCTGGTCTAATCTCTCAGCTGGTCTCCTCAGCCCTTGTGAAGATAGATTTGTGCATGAATAATTGTTCAAATTGATGTTCCTGTCAGGGGATGATTGCTGGGGAGTACCATTTTGTCATCTTGCTCCACCTTTTTCTAAAGTACTCTAATTTCAATGAAACTATCTTCCCTTTGTATTCAGCCCATTTGGTTGAACAGTGCTTTTTTTCTGTTTATATTACATATTCATTAGCATTGCATGTATGTTAACACTCTTTTACTCTATAAATTCTATTTTATGGTCACATATTTTCTATGCACATGATCCCGCTTATTAAATAGTAGTAATAATTGGCTTATTACTAACAAAGTGAATTATAAATGGTTATGAGTAATTTAGAGAGTTGTTCCTTGGTGAGTTGTACATTATCCAGTTTTTTTATACCTTCAAACATATAATCTGATCATTTAATAAGTCTTAAAAGTTTGTTATTATAGAATAATGTGATACTTCAAATAATTTTTAGAAAACATTAACTACAAATATTAAAATATATAAGACATAAAAATGTTAGCTGCTTTTATAACTTTGGAATTAATTTTAAATCTATATTTTAGATTTTTAAATTTAGAATTTTAAATCTTTATTCAGAAGCCTGAATAAAGGACTCCTTTATAATCCATATGCTTGTTTTCTATTGCTGAATTCCATGTCCCACAAATGTATCAGCTGAAAACAATGCTCATGTATTAATTAATGGCTTTTTATGCCAAAAGTACACCAAGATGTGTCTAGGTTTATGCTGCTCAGGATATTATAAGACTGAACTCAAGTTGTCAGTCAGGCCTGAGCTCTCCTCTGAAGGAGCTGGGAAAGAATCTGCTTCTGAGCTCATTCGGGTAGTTAGCAGAATCCCATTCCTTGCAGTTATAATGGGATACCTAGAGTTTTGCTTCTAGAGTGTTTCTAAAGGCCACTCTCAGGTTTTTTTCACCTGGCTTTCTTCAACTTCAAACCAGACATGGCATATCAAATTTGTTTCCTTTTTCAAGTCTCTTTTACATTTCTGTAACCAGTGCCATATAACTTAATCATGGGAGTGAAATCCACCATGTTCACTGTCTTGAGGATTATGCAAAGCTTTCACACAGAAGTGTTGGGGCGTTGGGGAAAATTTAGAATTCTAATTACCACAGTCCCCAACTGGAAAAGGTTACCTCTAAATTTCAAAGCATACTTTTTTCTCCCCATGAGTAACTAAAAATATTCTTGTATATCTTTTCATATGATATCATGTAGCCATATTCTGCAAACTTTTGCAGAGTTAGCATTTTCAGACTGACTAAAGGTGAATGACGTTTCTACCATTTCAGTGTACATTTGTGACTTTTTAAGATATGTGCACATAAGCATCTGAAACACTTTTAACAAATCTTAATAATTAAAATTTGGGCCAGGCGAGGTGGCTCAAGCCTGTAATCCCAGCACTTTGGGAAGCGGATCACGAGGTCAGGAAATCGAGACCATCCTGGCTAACACGGTGAAACCCCGTCTCTACTAAAAAAATACAAAAACCTAGCCAGGAGAGGTGGCGGGCACCTGTAGTCCCAGCTACTCGGGAGGTTGAGGCGGAGAATGGCATAAACCCGGGAGGCGGAGCTTGCAGTGAGCTGAGATCCGGCCACTGCACTCCAGCCTGGGCGACAAAGCGAGACTTCATCTCAAAAAAAAAAAAAAAAAAGATAATAATAATAATTAAAATTTGCTGATATCTTGGCTACATAAACTGTGAATATTTAGAGAATCAAGAAAACGACTATATATATGTTGATGAAATCTATCACTGCTGGGTTTTCACATAAAATATTTTAAGATCAAGTATTAGTCTGCTCAGGCTGCCATAACAAAGAACTACAGACTAGGTAGCTTAAAAAATGAAAATTTATTTCCTCACAGTTCTAGAGGCTGAAAGTCCATGATCAAGGTGCCAACAGGGTTGATTTACCTCGAAGCCTCACTCCCTGACATGAAGATAGCCACTCTCCTGCTGCCTCTGCCCCTTTGCTTATAAGAAAAGGAGTCATATTGGATTAGGGTGCATCCTCATGGTCTAATTTTAATTTAATCATTTCTCTTCTTAATTACGTTTTAGACCCTATCTCCAAATACAGTCACATTCTGAGGTACTGGATATTAGAGCTTTAACATATGAATTTTGGGGGATACAATTCAGTCCATAATAGATTCTGAATAAAACATCATAAGAACCTCTGTTTTTTATAAACATAGTGCAGTGAGGCCCACAATTATCAAACTAGTGAGAAGACCTGTCATGTGTGATTAATTTTCTTTCTGTGTATACCTATAGCTGACTACCAAGATAATAAAATGATATCTGGGATGTACGGTTTCCCCAAAATATTTTATTTAGGTTTAGTTATTCTTCTCTTATGTTCTTATTAAAAAAATCACTCACATGCAAATTGTTCCAGTTTTCAGAAAAGATAAAATATATATTTTCTAAAATACGAACTAAAGTCATCACTATAAGAAAATGATTTTTATAGATAGAAAAGTCCTGTGTTAATCTGTGCCTCCATGTAAAATAGGAAAGAAAAGTAAACATTAAAGAATGAGGAATGGGCTGGGTGCGGTGGCTCACACCTGTAATCCAGCACTTTGGGAGGCTGAGGCAGGTGGATTACGAGGTCAGGAGATGGAGACCATCCTGGCTAACACGGTGAAACCCTGTCTCTACTAAAAAATACAAAAAATTTGCCGGGCATGGTGGCGGGCACCTGTAGTCCCAGCTACTCAGGAGGCTGAGGCAGGAGAATGGTGTGAACCCAGGAGGCAGAGCTTGCAGTGAGCAGACATTGTGCCACCGCACTCCAGCCTGCGAGACAGAGTGAGACTCTGTCTCAAAAAAAAAAAAAAAAAAAAGAAAAGAAAAGAAAAAGAAAATGAGGAATGGGCTGCAAGAATAGTAAAATATAGACTATTATTCTCCTTTTTATATACATAATATAAAACACTGACTTTTAGTAATAAACAAGTTATTGACAAAATAAATATAATCAATTAGGACAATTGGGAAATAATTTAAGAAAAATATACTTTTTAATACAAAGTATATTATTATACCTTTTAACTAAGTAAGCCATATTCCTTTTATTTCAAATTAAATAGGTAGATAGTGAAGAATTTATCATTATTTCCAGAGTTGTGGAAGAGTAGTTACCAAAAGTCCCTCTTAAGGATAAAAGTCCAAAGACTAAATTAGTAACCATTAAATGGTTATGATACACCCAGTTGCATTTGTTTACTGTTGCCACCATAACAAATTACCATAAAATGTAAGACTTACAATAGCACAAATTTATTCTCTTTCAGTTCTGGAGCCTAGAAATTTAAAATAAAATGTATGGCACTTAGAACAAGGCTGTGTTTTCTGAGACTCCAAGGGAGAATCTGCTTCTTGACTCTTCAACTTTTAGGGGATTCTATCCTTGCTTGACTCCTGGCTACATCACTCCATTCTCCGTTTCTGAGGTCATGTTGGTTTCTCTACTGTTGTGAAATCTACCTACCTCTTACAATATTTGCTCTTTGTGATTATACTTATGGCCCATGCAAATAATCCAGAATAATCTCCTCATCTCAAAATCTTTAACTTAATCACATCTGCAATATTATTATTGTCACATAGGGTAACAGTCACAGATTCTGGAGTTTAAAGTGTGGACATCTTAGGGAGCCATTATTCAGCCTATCATACCACTACTGTTCTGTAGTACTGCTTGAGATGTAAAAAAGAAAGAGATAGGTCCTCCATGGGTTTATAATATAACTGGAAAGACAAAAGAAGCCTTCCTTATCAAATAAGGAACACTTTATGCAGGATGAGGCCAGCAATAAGAAAAAAATACTTCATAGTTTAAAGAATGAAGAAATCAATTGGAAGAGGCTTGGAAAAATACATGAGCAAAGACAGGAGATGTATAGTAGGCATGTCTTAGAAGACAGTTTCATAGAACTAGATTTCCAAGATAGAGCAAACACTTGGAGGATGGAAATATGTAGTGCCTTCTTCATTATCAAGTACATAGGTAGGCAATATGCAAATATCTATATGAAAAATAATAGATGATTGGTTAAAATTGGAATGAATGAATAAATATATGAATAAATGGATAATTAAATTTATTATATACAGATATTGAAAAATTACATCAATTAATCTTCATAAAGCTCTGCTATCGTTGTGTAATTTGTTAGAATGAGTTGTATCCATAACTTAAGGGGCAACAGTGAAACCAACAGGAAAATTCTAGAAGACGCATCCTAATATCCTGATACAATGATACAACTTTGGGTGCCTAAAAGGTATTTGCTACATGTAAAGTTTAGCACTGAGAATTTCTTAAATGTACTTTTAAATATCTTGATCACCAACTCAGTGTCTATACATCTTATAAAAAAGGGTCAGTTTAAGAAATATGAAGGTCAGAAAAACACAGAAATGAGAAGCAGAAAGCTATAAAGTTTCATTAAAAAATATATCACTGTCTCTGAAAAGTAAGAACAGGAGATAAAAGTTTCAAATTGATTAGGAGCAGTTCAAGAAAGTTATTGCTGTCAACTCTTTTTAGAAGGCAATGTTGGACAAGAGATGAGATGGCATTGAAGTTTATATATGTGTGTCTGTGTGTGTACATGTATACACATATGTATATATTATATATAATTTATATTAAATTTTAGACTACTGCCAAATGATAATTAAAACTATATACAGAACTGTGTAAAATCTGGTTTGTGTTTCCCTCAGTGTGCTGTGTTTTCAGCCCTCAGTGTGCTGTGTTTTCAGTGTTTGTTCATGGAAATAGTATGTTTTGTGGAAACAATACAGGAATATAGTGGCCATGATTTAAAGTTAAATTTCTTTTTGCATTTTTCTTTGACATATAACTCAAATTAAAATCATTTTATATGTTTTATAGATAATTAAAAACTAATCTGTTTTCCTTGAGAATACAATACCCTTGCAATGAAATGATCACTGTGTTGGAAATCAGACCTGGATTGTGAGTTGCTGACATCTTCATTGGTTTTACTGAGTGACATTTCATCCCTCATTTATAAACGTAAATTGGTTAAAATGTTTGGGGGTAAATTACTATCATGTTGCTTTATACAATAATATCAATAAATTTACTAGAAGCAAAAGCCACCGTTTGTAATCATTACAGTTTTTCAGTGAGTATTTATTTTGAAGTTTTCTTCTGAAGAAAACTTAAACCACAAGCAAGCTTTACAGTTGGTTTTAAAAACACAGATTATGGTTTATTAACTTATATTACATTATTTTCAACCCCATATTGGCTTGTAATAATATTTTTTCCCCAAAGAAGTAGAATTGAAACTTGACTCAGCTTGGAGGTGTTCACTAATGATCTCTTGAATCATTTCCCTCTCCACAGTTTTTATTCTTCTATATTAGAAAGCATACAGCATATTGCCAATTTTTCACTAACGATGCATGAAAAGTAATGAGTTGTATGGGCCGCCAGAATATTACATGAATGACCTTCAGTATGTTGTTTCACTGTACTCTCCAAACTCATCTTCCATAATTGCAAGGAGATAATTTTTAACTTTGCAATCACTCAACCGAATGGCATACTAAAATTGTACTACCTGCTATTCCAATTTGGCTATCAAATTTTCATCAACATGTAAGCACAACTATCTTATTGAGGTTTGTATTATACAGGCATTAGGTTAAATGTAATTAACATATACTAATTATTCTGAAAAAGCATTAATTAAAATAGACTACAACAAAGCAAACATATATTTTTGCCTTTCAGTTCATTTTATGATATGTATTTTTCTAATTTCTAGTTTATATCACTTATTATATCTGAAATTATCTTGTTTTTTTATTAACTTAAATTGTCTGTATTCTTCAGTAGAATGTAATCTCCATGAGCAAAGGGTGGTTCTCTGTTTTGTTTACTGTTATATCTTCAATGTTTTGATTTTTCTGGTTTTGTAGTTAAGTTTTAAACTCAGAAAGTGTAAGTCCAAATTACAGGCTTTTAATAGTCATTTGGTATCTTCTACCATAGAATGTTAGATTTTAAACCTGTGTTTAATCACAACATTTAATAGTTCTAAAAATTATGGGAGTATTTTACTAATAGTAGTAAATAATAAATATACTTACTAAGATGTGAATATAGTAAGTCACATTTTTATCAACCTATGGCTATCCTGTGTCCATATTCTAATCATTTTCTGAGTCAAATGAAGACTTTGTCATTTAATTTTAAAAATTTCTTAAAATTATGCAAGGCAGTATGTTCTGCACGGGCTTAGGATAAGACACCGACCTTGCTTTAAGAATGTACTCTAGAGAGGAAGGTAAGATAAAAGCACAACTAGTTAGAAATCTAAGAAAATTGCAAGTAGCTAGAAAAAAGTGAAACACATATTCAAATTATGAAGCTATCATTTGCCTTTGGGCAAAAGGCATCTTGAAGGAAGTCACAGTGATTTTAAGATATGTTGGGATGTGCAAGTGATCTATAAGTAAAGATGGGGAAGTGAAACATGGAGAAAAGAAAGAGATATTGGAAGATATTGAATGTATTACAGAATAAGCTATGTTGGGGCCATGTGTCAGATAAGGTTAGAAGAAAGGTTTGGATATTATTGTAACAAATTCTACAGTACCATAGAAAAACAAATTTTACTTAATTTGTTATGAAATAGAGAATCATTGAATGTTTATGATTTATGAAAGAAATTGTAAGAATTTGGCTTTTGAATGATTAGTATTGCCATGATTAGCAGTTTTGACAGAACTGAAATATAACTTGAGGTAGAAGAATAGGTAGTTGGTGGTTGAAATTGTTTGGGTGAAGTGTGATGCGTTGTTGAAGTAAAAACAGTAGCTGTGGAAATGGAAAGAAAGGTATATTTAGTAGACATAAAATTAGGAATCCCTCGAGCTGAGGTATGGATAAGGTCTTTTTGTTATTATTGTTGCTGTGGTGGTGGTGATAAGATCACTTAACATGAGATCTACCAGCTCAACAAATTTTATATGTACAATACCATATTGTATATAGGGACAATGTTGTACAGCAGATTTCTAGGACTAATTATTGCTTATAAATGAAATTTTATCCCTATTGAACAAAGGTAAAGTCTTGAACTAGTTCTCAGCTAGGAACCCATTTCTGACATTGGCCAATGGGGAAAAAAAAATCTATAGAGGAATTCTTTAGTGAAACTCTCATTTAGTGTATCATTTTGTGAAGTTTCTAAATAAAGGTAGTGGTATACAGATATTCATTTTTGTGCCTATTAGTGCTGCTGAAAGGACAAAAATTAATATTTTTGTAAAAATTCTCATTTTGGCTGGGCATGGTGGCTCAAACCTGTAATCCCAGCACTTTGGGAGGTGGTGGGTCACCTCAGGTTGGAGGTTTGAGACTAGCCTGACCAACATGGTGAAACCCTGTCTCTACTAAAAATACAAAAATTCGCAGGGTATGGTGGCACGCATGTGTAATCCCAGCTATTTGGGAGGCCAAGGCAGGAGAATTGCTTGAACCCAGGAGGCGGAGGTTGCAGTGAACTGGGAATATGCCATTGCACCCCAGACTGGGAGACAAAGCGAGATTCTGTCTCAAAAAAAAAAAAAAAAAAAAAAAAAATCTCATTTTATTTCATATGTTTATTAAATCTAGGGACATAAACAGTCACTAATCTGTTTCCATATCACACCATATTTTGTAAGTACGTTTATTGTTGACCTAGTAGGAATTTTAATGATCATGAAAAATGTGTGTGTTAGCATTAATTGAGTGTTATGGTATAACATTGGCAGACAGCTCTCTTTTCCTGAAACTTCAAATTTTTAATTTATCAAGTTATTAGTAGTATTCTAAATGTTATTATTTATGGTGGTTAAACTAACGTAAGTCTTTCCAGGAACCCTACCTCCCAGGACAACATGCCTCCTCCTACTGATACAGAAGCCCATGAGGTGATAACTTAAAGTTCTATCTCCTCCCCTTCCATACTATTCACATTGCTTAGTCTTCTTCATCATAAGTTTGACCATAATATCTCACTCATTCTAAACTTCCAGATAGAGAAGAAACACTAGAAAAATTTGCTAAAGAGCTAAGAATGTACTTTTCTTTTTCTTGAAATGTCCATTTACCCAGTCTTTTCAAATCTTTTCATTCCATCATTTTTTTTTTTTTTTTAAATGAGAGTAGTTTTCTGGTTTCTTTATAAAACCATAATTTTGGAACAATTGGGAGACTCCACCACCAGGGCACTCCATGAAGCTATTAAAATGCACGGGGCTTGTTCGGTCATATCAATTTACACTGGCTCCTGGGTTGTTGGGAACTAAGCATTTATGTCTTTGACACGAGAACACTTTATTTCCCTAACACTCAGTCTTACTAATTTCAATCCATAGTCAGATAATCTTAGTCTTTTGTAATTAGCCCATGTCTCAGTTGGTTACCGTAAGTTGTAAAACTGAATAAAGTTATACAGATGAATTTATTAAATCATGGAATATGAATAAAGCTTTTCCTCATATTGTATAGTGAGATAGTTTAGCAAAAAGATGCAATACTCTTAAATAAAAGACTCATTTAAATAAAATAACTATCTTTAATGAATAACCAAAGGAGGAGCAACAATACCATCTAGCATGTAATGAATAATAAGTATTTGTATTACCCAATTAACTAGAAAACCTAAGAAACAAAATTTGTGTGTGTTTTCCTATGGACAATAAACAAAATCGATATGGGCAATAATTCTAGCCAAAATAAACAGAACATTATGAAACAACTGACTTAGAGAGTTATCGACTACTGACATGTCTTCAAAACAAAACTAACAAATAAAAACACTGTACTATTTCTCATATACAGGTATACAGGCAAAGTTTTCATGACAAATCACAACAAAAGCACAAATTGGCAAATGGGTTCTAACTAATTTTAAGAGCTTCTGCACAGCAAAAGAAACTAGCAACAGAGTAAACAGGCATACTACAGAATGGGAGAGAAGTTTTGCAAACTATGCATCTGACAAAAGTCTAATTTCTAGCATCCATAAGGAACTTAAATTTACAAGAAAAAAACAATGCATTAAAAAGTAGGCAAAATACATTAGGCCTGGCGTGGTGCCTCACAGCTGTAATCACAGCACTTTGGGAGGCCAAGGCAGGTGGATCACGAGGTCAGAAGATCGAGACCATCCTGGCTAACACGGTGAAACCCTGTCTCGACTAAAAATACAAAAAATTAGCCGGGCGTGGTGGCGGGTGCCTGTAGTCCCAGCGAGTAGGGAGGCTGAGGCAGGAGAATGGCGTAAACCTGGGAGGTGGAGCTTCAGTGAGCCGAGATCGTGCCACTGCAACCGCACTACAGCCTGGGTGAGGGAGCTAGACTCCATCTAAAAAAAAAAAAAAAAAAAAAAAAAAAGTTGGCAAAATACTTCAGCAAACACTTCTCAAAAGAAGACATACATGTTGCCAATAAGCATATGAAAAAAAGCTCAATTTCAATATTGTTCTGGGACAACAAAAAACTTTATTGATCATACATCTAATATCGGAAATTTAGTTTCCATATTTATGCTATTTCAATGACTCTGCAATCAGTATCTCCCATATACAAACTTTTGCTGTTTTAAAATTTTTCCTTAATATGAAGTCGGAAATAACTGAATCAAGACGTAAGAACTATGTATCTTTTAAAATATTTGGTTATATACCTGTGCATAATTTATAATACCTGTAGCAGCCTGAAAATTTATAGTTTTAGTGCAATTTCACAAGGATTTTAAGGTTGTTAACATACTAGGTTTAAATGGTACTTCAAATTTTGATTAATTTGTTGCCAGGCATAGTGGCTCATGCCTGTAATCCCAGCACTTTGGGAGCCTGAGGCGGGTGGATCACTTGAGGTCAGGAGTTCGAGACCTGTTTAGCCAAAATGGTGAAACCCCGTCTCTACTAAAAATACAGAAATTAGCTGTGTGTGGTGGCGCATCCCTGTAATCCCAGCTACTCTGGAGGCTGAGCCAGAAGAATCACTTGAACCCGGGAGATGAAGGTTGCGTGAGCTGAGATCACGCCACTGCACTCCTGCACTTCAGCCTGGGTGACAGAGCAAGACTCTGTCTCAAAAAAAGAGAAAAAAAAAAAAAAATCAAAATTTTGATTAACTTGTGATTATTTTATTTCTGAGACAGTTGAACAAGTTTCCTTATGTTTACCATTTTTATACTTTGAATGTGGAGATGGGGTGAAGATGTGGGGAAAAGACAATACAACAGTTTGAAATTAAAAACAGATACATGATTTCTTTAACACAACCTTATCATAAGACTAATTCCAATTTGAATATTATCTATTCAATCCACTGATTAAATACCGAAAATAGCAAGTTTAGTTAATATTATTTTGTAGGTTTATTGGCAAAAATAGTTGATCCCTGTGTCAAGTTCTGTAAAATGAATTAGTAGTCAATGATGAAGGTATTCAAACAGAATACTCATTTAATCACTAGTAAATCAAAGTACAATTTACTCATTCTCCAAATTCTGATTTATTTATTAATGCTTTATTAATATTGAAATTGGAAAAAAATCACTCAGGTATAGGTATATATTAGGTTATACAATTATATTATGTTTTGCTTTATTTGAGACATTCTGGTTTCATTAATTACTAGTCATATAGGGCCTAATATTTTAAAATTTTCCATTATTCAAGTTATTATTCTATCAGATTTTTTTTCATTTATATATATATTTTCCAGAGTTGTTATATTTGTATGTTTGTAAGCAAGATAAATAAACAAAATTAATCATATATGTTTCTTTGAATTTTTAGGTATATATTAAGAACAAGGGAAAATGTATGCATGACTGTGATTAACAGGAAGCTCTATACCTCAGCCAGAGACAAAACAACATGCATTAAATTATATGCAAAAAAAAAAACACTCTATAAATATATTGCCTCTGGAAATATCATTTAAAATATTTGAGTCGGCCACAGTGGCTCACGCCTGTAATCCCAGCACTTTGGGAGGCCAAAGCGGTGGATCATGAAGTCAGGAGACCGAGACCATCCTGGCCAACATAGTGAAACCCCATCTCTACTAAAAAAAAAATACAAAAAATAAGCCAGGTGTGATGGCAGGCACCTGTAGTCCCAGCTACTTGGGAGGCTAAGGCAGAAGAATGGTGTGAACCCAGGAGGCAGAGTTTGCAGCAAGCCAATATCATGCCACTGCACTCCAGACTGGGTGACAGAGCGAGACTCAGTTTAAAAAAAAAAAAAAAAAAAAAATTTGAATGATGTCATTCAGTCACATAATTTCCTGTTTTGATTACATTTAAGCAACCATTTTGTTGCCCAAATCTTTTAAACTAATATAAATGGTCATTTGGATAACGATTATACCTGAGAGAGTAATACATTTTTATTTTTTTCTTGTGGTTCAGCAGTGGATCAAGAACAAGTTGTGATAATTGCTCAATCAGTTATGACTAAAAACTTTTTCAGGGAATAAAAACCTTTTCACTTTTTTCTTACCGGTGTTCATTTGGCATGGAACAAGCAAGAGATCTGGCAGACAACATATTTTCTGAGTAATAAATCTTAGTATTGCTGATGATAACATTTCCAGGCATTATATACTTCTTATTATGGTGCAAAATAAGTATACAACACCACCTAGTTAGAGTATTCTTGCCAAAAATGCTTATAAGTCCAGTCAAGTCTTTAGGTCTTATTTTTAGTTTATAAGAAAATTACAGAACAAATTAGAAAATTCCTCTATTAGGTATTGAGTATTATTTTGGATAGCAGTATGTAGATCATTGCATTTGTTTTGCAGTTGTTATTGTTTTGCCCTCTTCTCATTCATTGTCAAGCATAACACCTTATTAAAAAATCATTGTTCAATAAATTAGGATTTGGATTATTATGGAATTTAAGGCTTATGTATATATACTCTAATTTGAAACACACCACTTTTGGAAGCAGTTATAGTTGTTCTCCTTCCAACATGAACCTAAAAGTCTGGGAGAAAAACAGTGCTCTATCTTCCAAAACATACTGAACTTATTAAATGTGACATTTCTGATAAACTACTCAGGTGGTTGAGATGGAGGTAAGGTTGAAGTGTTAATGAGCTCAGTGTGCTAGGGGATACATCTGTAAAACTAGTTGTTTGGCATCAGCTATATGAAATGGCACAGAAATGTTTGAACCATTTAGTCAGTTTGAACATCATCTTTAAGGAAATAGGAATTTCAACTATGTACAAGACAATTTTTGAGGTGTAGGACAACCAAGAGTGAATAAAATGGTCCTACCCTCATGCAGCTTACATTCTCATGTGGAGAAAACAAATCTTAAACTCTTTTTTAACGTACATATAGAATTTGTCATATGGTGATACATTTTACAGAAAAAAGTTAACTGGACAACTAAATGAAGGGATAAGTGATGGGGAAAGCATTACAGAACTATATGACTCAGGTGATTAGAGAAAGCTTCTCTTTGAAGAGATCTGAAGTGTGACTGAAATACATCAGGAATTGAACCATGAAAATAACTTAAAACAAAACAAAAACAAAAATAAAACACTCTTCCCAGGCAGAGGAAACCGTAATTGCAGAGACTCATGATGACATGGGCTTACCATGCTAGAGAAAGAACAAGAAAAACACGTTGTTGAAGTGAAGTGAACCAAGGAAAAAACAGTAAGACAGAATCAGAGAGGCAACTGTGGGCCAAATCATCAAGAACTTTGGAGGCCATTTTAAATACTTCAAATCTGAGTGAAATGGGAAGCCATTGGAGGGTTTTGTCATAAGTTATGAAACCTGTTTTTTGGTTAGTACTTTAAAAAAACATTTATTCCTAATTACCTGGTGGTGGTGGTGGTGGTGGTGGTGGTGGGTGGTGGTGGTGGTGGTGGTGGTGGTGGTGGTGGTGGGTGGTGGTGGTGGGTGGTGGTGGTGGTGGTGGTGGGTGGTGGTGGTGGTGGTGGTGGTGGAAAGACCTGAAGCAGTAAGATCTTCCATGAAAGAGGCTCTCATGGATGGGACCAGGTAGTTAGTGGTGGAGGTACTGAAAAACAGATTCTGGTTATATTTTGAATGTAAGCTCTTAGGGAACTTACCAAATGATCAAATATGTGGGAGGTCGTATGAGTGAAATTAAGCCAAACTTCTAATATTTGGAATTTAGGTTCCTAGAAGGATGAACCTGGCTTTCATTGGATGAGGAAGACTGTGAATAATTGGGTTTTGGCAGGGAAGTATCGGGATTTCAGCTATGAATGTGGTACACTTGATTTGCTTTTTAAGCATACCAGAGGAGACATCAAGTAGGTAATTAGATATTGTGAGCCTGGATTTCAAAAGAGCAGACTAAATATAAACTTTGGAGTTATTAACATGTAGTTGGTACTTAAAGCCATGAGACTCGATAAGATGAGCCAGGGGTGGGAGCAGAAAGACAAGCCTGAGGCATTCGATTTGAGAGACAGAGAAGCTGAGGGGAAAACCAGCAAAGGAGATTAAAAGGAGCATCAGAAAATTCAGGGAGCCAAAGGTCCGTGGGATCGTGAGCAACTCAGCATTCTACTGGCGGCTATATGATCAAACAGCAAACTGTTGATCATGAATGCAGCATGTGAGCAAATCACACTGTGCTTGCCACCACAAGGTTTGCTGAGGGCCTCACTCCCCGGCGCCCGGCTCCTTGAAGTTATTTACTGAGAAATCCAGCGCCTCTTGCAGTCTTTTTTTTTTTTTTTTTGAGACAGAGTCTTGCTCTGTCACCCAGGCTGGAGTGCAGTGACCAGATCTCAGCTCATTGCAAGCTCCGTCTCCCGGGTTTACGCCATTCTCCTGCCTCAGCCTCCCGAGTAGCTGGGACTACAGGCGCCCGCCACTTCGCCCGGCTAGTTTTTTGTATTTTTTTTTTTTAGTAGAGACGGGGTTTCACCATGTTAGCCAGGATGGTCTCCTGACCTCGTGATCCGCCCGTCTCGGCCTCCCAAAGTGCTGGGATTACAGGCTTGAGCCACCGCGCCCGGCCCTGCCTCTTGCAGTCTTGCAAGCCTGCTGTGAACCAAACAGCGATTGACAATTACCTGGCAGTCACTCCCTTTTCTCGCTATCTCTTTTGTGTAATAAATACAGAGGTCTGTGTAAAGCTCAGGGCCCTTGTCCACTAGAGGCAAGGTGCTCCCTTGCCCCTTCTTCCAAATATACTCTCTTGTCTTTGTCTTTTATTCCTGCTTTCGCCACCCTTCGTTCAGTCCACCAGGGATTCTGGCAGGTTAAAAGAAAAGTAGGAGAAAAGGCTAGAGGAAGGAAGTAGTGTCTCAGAAACCAAGTTAAGAGAGTGTGGTGGAGCAAGAAAAAGGCCAGTTGAGATAAGAGGAATCTGAAAGAATGGCGTACCACAGAGACTTACTGGAGAAGAAGAAAGTGGGCAACATGGTGAGATACTGCTGATGGTCTGGATAAATAGGATCAAATATTGTCCATCAATTTTATCAATATGGAGATCACTGATGACCTGCTTTGTTGGAATAGTGTTGCTAAATACTATTTGGAATGAGTCAGTGGAGAATGGGAAGTGTATTAATTTTCTATTTCTGTGAAATAAACTACCATAAACTTAGTGGTTAAAAAACACCACCTATTTATTAGCTCAGAGTCTAGGTCAGAAGTCTGGCACAGCAAGTCTGTCAGCCACTCTGTGTTCTCATGTGGAACTTGTGGTCTTCTTTTAAGCTCACATGGCTGTGGCAAGATTCACTTCCTCGTGGTTATAGGCGGTCCCTGTTTCTTTCCTGGCTGTCAGTTGGGAGATACTCTCACCTTCTGCGGGCAACCCACTTTCCCTAGCATGTGGTTTTGTCTGTTTTTCAAAGCCAGCAATGGAAAACCTCCCTCATGTAAAATCTCTCATACTTGAATTTATGACTTCCTCTTCTATGAAGAGCTGGAAATAAATGCATTTACCTGGATGATCTATTTTAAGATTAATGGTGCCACATAACAAAACCTAATCACAGAAATAAATCCATCCTATTTGTGGTCCCAGGGATTATAGAGGTTTTGTACATCAAGAGGACAGGGAACTTCTGGGGGTTTTCTTAGAATTATGCCTACCGCAGTACAACTGAAGATGGGAAGTATAGATTGCTTTTTGAGTGAGTTGTTTTGCCAATAAGACAGCAGAACAATAGGGCAATAACTCAAAGGAAAATGGGATCAAAAAAGTATAGTTTAAAATATAAGACATTTTAAAAATATCTGTATGCCGATCAGAATAATTCTCCCCAAAAGACAGATCATCTGATATTTCTTGAGAGGAGTGAGCTGCTTGAATAATATCTATTTTTCAGTAGGCCAGGATGAATGGGATCTCTGGCACATGTGTAGATGTTGATCTTAATCAGGAGAGTAGAATAAACAGATTCTTTGCAGTAAAGGAAGAATTCTTCAGTTATTTTGCTCAAAGCTACCAGAAAATTTCTTCTGTTGCTTCTTTTGTTCCCCTGCATTAGTGAAATAAAAAGATTTATGAGTGAACTGTGAGGATGGGGGAAATGGTGACAGAGATTTGAGGATAATGTATAAGGACTTGGAATGGAATATATACAAGCCAACATATAATATAACCACAAAGATAATTTTAAAAAGAATATTGTTTCACAAAGAGATCAAATTATTTATGCTGTAGAAATAAGTTGTATAGTTTTAGAAAAGAATAATAGAAGGAAGAAGAAGAAAGAGAGGAAGGAATGCAGGGATGCCTATGCATTTACTTGGGTGAGTGTTATTTTTCAATCACATCGTTAGTGCTATGAGAATAAATAAAATAAAGTCCTAGCATTAAAGATTAGGAAAGGTCTTGTAAATTTTTATGAAAATACATATTTGTGTAGATAAGATAACATGAAGAGATATGAAGGATGGCAAAAGGGCTTAACCTGCCTACAAGATGTCATAGAAAAGTAACATTTGAGATACATAGTTCTTAAGAGAAAAATAGAGAATTTTTTTTAACAAAATAGATCGTATTACTTATAGTTATCCTTAATTCTGATGAAAAAATAATCTTTGGGGGGAGATAATACAGTAAAGAAATAGTGTCGAGTAAAATTAGTATAAATCAGAATAAAATCCAATACCTGTAGGTTCAATGATGGCTTCAGTTATAGGCCAACCAGTGAATGATATTCATCATTTAAAATGTCCATTCTGGTCTCAAATAGATATTCCTAAAGTGTGCCCTTCAAAAGAACTTACCTAATTGTTTTTATATTAACCTAATTATCCTTATGATCATCAGGGTATTAATAATTTAATTAACTAAATAAAATTATTAATATTTCATGATTGTTTTAGTAAGACTCAGACTTTTAGTCTTTAATAAGATTCAGGCATTTCAGATTCTGTGAAATAAGGAAAAAATATACTGAAGCAAACTATTTATAGCTAAAATGCCAATGAACACATTTGCTCTTGCTCCTAAATGTTGTAACCTATTTGCTTGATGCTTTACATTTTAAAATATTAACAATTTATGTAGGTTGTTTTTCTTGTGAACTAAGGTAACTGAAATGCCAACAGAAAATGATAATTTCTTTCATATCACTTGTACCTGTAAGCTTATTGACTATTTGATAATATTTATTTTAAAAATCTTGGTTGATATTTACAACTAGACAATAGATTTTTGTTAAACACTTTATAGAGACTATATAACCTATTTATATTCTTGAATTTTATTTAAAAAAGTAATACTAAAAAAACCATAATTTATATAAACCACCAATAACTTTATTACTTCTCCTATTCATTGAGTGCTTAAATAAAAACAACATTCAGGGCAATTTTAGCACCCTCGAATTTTCTGTCTTTGAACCAGAAAAAAGATATCCAGGTTTGATTTTTCACTTTTAGTTCTAGGTAGTAGTATAATATTGAAAAAAAAAAAAAAGTCAAATAAGTGTCACTGCAAGATTAGGCTTGTAATTCTCCTAATAGTTCAGAAAATAAGACCATCATGATTACTTTTCTCTATTGTAATAGTTGACTTGTGAGACAAACTGGGTATAAAAAAAGCTGTAAATCCCATTCTCATGTATTCTTGTTTCCCACAAAATTTCATTTTCAAATAAGAATATATAAGTGTATAATATATACATACCATTTTTCTTTAAAGAAAAAAAATTAGTAGCCTGATTTTTTTTCCAGAATGAAATCATGCAAAGGGCATCGCAAAATTTGTGAATAACTAATTGGAGATTTTAGTCATTTCTTTCAAAAGAAAATGATTAATTGACAGCTATAACTAAGACCACCACTTACTAGAAATAATAAAACTTTTAAACATTTTAACATTTTATTTAAAATAATTATAACATAAAATTTAGTCTAAGTAAAATGTAGTACATGTGATTTGTATAATAGTTCAGGAAATAAGACTTGAAAATAGCTCATGCCAAATTAAAAAATATATACATGTATATATGCATGTGATAATGTCTATGTGCATGCATGTGCATACAAGTATAATCAAAACTATAAATTAAAAATAACATAACATGATGTAAAAGCCAATCAACTGAAAAATTATATGCCAGATACTTGACAGTAGTTTAACAAAATATGTAATGATCTCTTACTAATTCACATACACACACAAAATATGAGCATCTAAAAACAATGGGACACAGAACCCAAACAAGCAAATCTCATATGTCAGATAAACATGAGAATATGATAAATGTCATTAATAAATTAATATAAAGTAAATAAAATATATTTTTTAAGGTTTCAAATTATCAAAGATTATTTAAAGTTATAAAATCCAGTATTTGAGGAAGATCTCCTCAAAAGAAACTATTACTCAAAAATGAGAAAAACTCAGAAAATTAATTTGGAGTCTTAATAATGTTCATATACTTAAAAACGATTTGTAGGTACATAGCAAATGTATGTATTTATGGGATACATAAGATATTTTGATACAAGCATACAATGCATAATAATCATATCAGGGTAAATGGGGTATTGTTCATCTCAAGCATGACCTGTGTGTTACAAACAATTCAATTATATTATTTTACCCAGTATTCTTAATTAAAAAAATTTATCTTAAGAACATAATCAATGATGTGAGATATACATAAATATTTATGTGTAATAATACTTGTGTATTTCATAATTGCAAAAAGTAGGAAGTAACTTCATTATCAAAAGTAAAGAGATGATTAATTAAAATATATGTCCACATAATGTAGCATATGTATAATCCTTCCTAGTCCTTCATAAATAGTTGAAACAACCAGTTGTAAATACACTAAAATTTCAAAAAATATTTAAATAACAATGGATGACCAAAACGTAAAAATAATACATGAATAAATAGATCACAACAATTTTTACTAGCCCTTCCAGATTCTAAAGGCAAGGCTCTAACGCTAGTTCCTCTGCCGCTGACTGTCTAAGCATCTAGCGAAGCTCCCCTAAGCTTTCAAAGATCTAGCCACAAATCACATACCTAACAATGGACTCCCAGGATCAATTATTTGGAAAGCTTGCAGCCAACTAACTCTAGAATACCTGTTTTTCTTAGTTATTGACCCAGATATAGATATATCTTGTCATGCCTTCTTTCCTATGTAGTAATCCCCATGCTGCTTTGTATTTTTTTCAACACAAACTCATTCTCCAACAGCTCCTTTCTTTCCAAATCTTCCTACTTTGTTCTCTGGAATCCCTGTTTCAGAGTAAGCAAGCTCACTTTTATCATAATCCATTTCCTGAATGCTGTTTCCACTTTTGGGAAACTTGAGTTTCCACTAAAGACATTACTTTCCAGTGGATCTATTTCAAAGTAACAAGGGAGGATTTATCCTTGCTTTCTCCCACTGCTGCTCCTCAACTATTACTTCTTTATCCTCATGTAAAACTCCTTGTTCTCTGGAGGCTTATGAAATTGGACTGAACTCTCTGCTCACAAGAGTTGCTTTTATCTACTCAAACTCCCAGTCACTCTCATTTACAAGGAACTTCTAGATCGTACTGGATGACTGTAATCTAGTGTCAGTACTCTGTTGAACAATCTAGCTCATCAGATTTCTGAATTTGCTAACTCCAGGAACCTTTATACCTACGTATTTTAGTTTTCCACTTCTGCCTAAGCTATACTTTAAAACTTGTCATCACAAAAGTCTGTTTCCATAATAGTAAGTTTAGAGATTCTTTTTGGCTGCAACCTCCTATTTTCCTGGCTACCTCCCTGTTACTTCTATCATACATTTCCTTTGATCCCTTGGAGACCATGAGTCTCTTTACCACTCTAGTTTTCCCAGTAGTTACACCCTATCTTCATTTTCTTTCCTAATCAGCTTAATTGCATGTGCCACCACATGGCAGTATTATCATGCCTTTTGTCTGTATGTGCTGTCATTGTCTTCAGATAGCAAAATGCTTAACCAGAGCTACTCCAGCTGACAATAATGCCCATAGAACTCTGATGGAAGATAAGCACTGCTGGAGATATTTGCATTTACCTGGGCTGCTACAAATTCATGATATCCTACCTCATTTGGGTAGCTCAGTCTTCCAGGAAAACTCCTATAATTTCCCAGCCAACTGGATTCTACTTCATACAGCCCCAATTTATCTTTTGAATCTTATTCTTGTTTGTTTACTGTCCACTAGATGCCTACTCTTAAGCTTCACTAAACTAATTGTACTTCCCCGTCTAAGTTTGGATGAGCTGCTAGTAGTATATATTCTATGGAGAGTCACATTTCCTTTATTATAGTACATTTTTCCTATAATGATGCTGCCTGCTTGCTTGGTTACATTTGTTATTAGCATGACAATATGCCAACAGAAACAGGCAAAGCCATGTGAAGTAAAAATAATTTAGTCTGGTGTCATTTTAATAACTACATAATTTTGGCCCTATCAAATAGGGAAAATGTGGTAAAAAAGAAAACCAGTAAAAACAATAAATGAAACACAAATATTGCAGAATTGTGTGCATTCAAATGAGAGGGATGAAGATCAGATTATATAATAATGATATGAAGGACTCTGTCAAACAGCACTAATGAATCTATACAGACATGAGAAGACACAAATGTATTAAGAGAACTAAAGAAATGCAAATAAAGCAGTAAAGGGAGGTAGCAAAAACTCTAGTGGGAGCTCAGACGTTTTTTAGTAAAGACTGGAAGAATTAGGTAATAATATGGCTTATCCTAGTACACAAACTTTTTGTTTAAGTTTTAGAGACTTAGTTTGTATTACAGAAATTGATTGGGCATGCACCCATAGAGTTACAGACAAAAAAAAAAAAAAAAAAAAATCCTGTGATGTGATCAGAATTTTTAATGAAAATCCCAATGCATTGGCATAGAAAGTTCTCATTTCCATAGATTGGGATGAGAATTATTTGCATTGTAGTATACATATTCTAAATCAATATTTATAATATAGAAATTATAAATTAAATAATAACCTTAAGACCTGCATTTAAAGCTGTGACAAACCTAATTTAGTGGCATATTAGAGCTTCTTTATACTGGTTCAAAAGAGCTGATTGCTAAGTATTCAGAAATTTAACAAGCTGGTTGTTAAACCCAGGCATTATCAAATATTTGAACATATAAACTTACATATAAATATATAGGGACAATGTATACTGAAAACATATTTTTCAATTATTTTACTATTATTCCTCCTTTTAGGTTATTTATGTATATTGTATCTAAATGGTAGGAATTCTGTATTTATTGTTGTGCTTCTGGTGTGTAGTGTAATGTAACTGTATATTTCTGGGCATCTTGTCCCACTTCATGTTCAAGTTGGTAGTTTAAAAACAGCCATGGTGGGAATATTTATACCACAGAAATATAAAAATGCTACAAATCAGGGTTTTTAGCATACTATTGCCTTGGTTCCTGCTTTTCAATTCCCAGAGACGGGTTTCATCCATAATTCCTGACCTTATTTCATATATATATAACATTTTCCATCAATTATTAAAATAGCATCTCTTTTATTTAACTCTTTGGATTCTTATTCTTTGAAACTAAAAATGCTTGAATAAAACAAATGCAATTGTTAAAAAAAATGCACATTCTTCAAGCGTTTGCACTTTCCCTGGTTTTCTTTTATAATGAATATTTTTCATATTTACATTTATGTGACTTCAGAAACGTGAATATCCTACAAATTTAGTAAGGAAGGATTATATTTGCTTTGTCCACTCACTGTAAGCTCTCCTGCCCCACACATTGGCTTCTTCAACAGTCCAGAGGCTTTCATTCATGCAGGTGAGGACAACAAAGCAGCCTTTTCAAATTCAGGGCTGAAAAAGTAGCAGATATTCTTTTAGTAGAATGGGTACCAGAGATAACAGCGGCAAAAAGCTTATTATTGTTTCATTTTTAGATAACCTATCCTAAACCTCAATTGCCATGAATGTCTCTTCTCTCTCTTTTTATTTTCTTCTCTCTCTCTCTCTTTTTTTCTACACTTAGGTTTGATTATCCACTTCTTACTGCTTCTCCTTAGTAGAAGAACTGGATGTGACTTAAAAATGTCTAACAACACATGCTACAGGGAGTGTGTAAGAGAAGAGGTCACCTGTGTGACATAGACAAAACAACTTAAAGGATCAAGGGTCTGTGGATTAAGAGGGAGATGGAAAGAGGAGTTGTTTGGTTAGGGAAAGAAAGGAAGAACAGTTATTGGGAGGTAGTCGGAAACAGTGCTTCTCAAAGTGACTGGTTCAGTTTGCAATGAGCTAAGTACAAGAATTGAGATAACAATATCACCAGTTTTCAGAGAAATGCAAATAAAAAAACCACAATGAGCTATCATCTCACTCCACTTGAAATGGCTTTTATCGAAAAGACAAAAAGTAACAGATGGTGGCAAAGATGAGGAGAAAAGGAAATGTTCGTGCATGGTTTAGTTCATGCAAATACAAGTTAATAGAACCAGTATGGAAAGCAGTGTGGAGTTTCAGCAAAAAACTTAAAAACAGAACTACCATATGATCCAGCAATCTCACTATTGGGCATATATCTAAAAGAAAGGAAATCAGTATATCAAAGATGTGTCTGCACTCCTGTGTTCATCACAATAGCCAAGGTATGAAGTCAAGTTAAGTGAACATCAATGGCTAAATGGAAAAAGAGAATGTGGTGCACATACAGAATGTAATTGTATTTAGCCATAAAATAATGAAATACTGTCATTTGCAACAACATGGATGAAACTGGAGGAGTGAAATAAGCCAGACACGGAAAAACAAACATTGTATGTTTTTACTTATATGTGGGAGCTACAAATTGATCTCATGAAGGTATAGATTAAAATGAAGGTTGAGAGAGGGTGGGAAGGATAGTGAGGGAGTAGAGGATTAAAAAGATATTGGCTAGTGGGTTCAAAAATATGCCTAGATAGAAGGAATAAGATCCAGTATTCAGTACCACAATAGGGTGGCAATAGTTAACACTAAAATTTTGTATATTTCAAAATAGCTAGAAAAGAGAATTTGGTTTTTTTTTTTTTTTTGAGACGGGTCTCGCTCTGTTGCCAGGCTGGAGTGCAAGGGCGCGAGCTTGGTTTACTGCAGCCTCCACCTCCAGGGTTCAAGAGATTCTCCCACCAGCCTCCTGAGTAGCTGGGACTACAGGCACATTCCACCACACCGAGCTAATTTTTGTATTTTTGGTAGAAACGTGATTTCACCATGTTGGCCAGGATGGTCTGGAATTCCTGACTTCGTGATCTGCCCATCTCTGCCTCCCGAAGTGCCAGCATTACAGGCGTGAGCCACAGCGCCCGGCCTCGGAATATTCTTAACAGAAATAAGTGATAAATGCTTGAGGTAATTGATATCCCAGTTACTCTGATTTGATCATTACACATTCTATGCTCATAGCAAAATATAACATGTATATAATAAATATATACAACATAAATGGCGGGTGCCTGTAGTCCCAGCTAGTCGGGAGGCTGAGGCAGGAGAATGACGTGAACCCGGGAGGCGGCGGAGCTTGCAGTGAGCGGAGATCGCGCCACTGCATTCCAGCCTGGGCGACAGAGGGAGACTCCGTCTCAAAAAAAATGAAAATAAAAATAAATAAATAAAAATAAAAAATTAGATAAAAAAATAAAAAACAAGTGGAGCTTAGTCCTTTAAACACTTCTAGAATGTTTACATAACAATTTTATATCTATTGACTCTAATAGCAAAATAATGGGGTTGAATTTTTAGGATTTAGAGAATTTCGTTCTCTAAAATTGTATATTGTCAGTAATTAGGATTAAAAATTTTTTAATAAAAGTATTGGTCCACAGTGGACTTGAAATTAAGGAAAAACTATCTTTTACCAGAGATAGTTTAAAGCAGTGCTAAACATAAGTGATTGAAACAATTTTTAAAATAATAAAATTTATATTTATTACCTCACAGATTATATAAACAAATGAACACCTACACATAAATAGAAGCCAGTTTGCAAACCACAACTACAAATTTTTTTTAACTGTCAAGGAAAAGCTACATATATTCAATATTTTGATATTTTCCAAGAGTAAACTGTATTTCTCTCTCTCTCTCTCGATATATATATATATATATATATATATATATATATATATATATATATA